>NC_133657.1:58258275-58569176 GCF_009905375.1 Apium graveolens
AGACATTATTTGTATGGAGAAAAGTGTGAGATTTTTACGGATCACAAAAGCTTAAAGTACATATTCACACAGAAGGAACTTAATATGAGGCATAGGAGATGGTTAGAGTTGATTAAAGACTTTGATTGCTCGATTAATTATCATCCCGGTAAGGCGAACGTTGTGGCAGACGCATTGAGTCGGAAGGAAAGGTTGAATGTGTTATCAGTACCTGAAGATATACATAAGGAATTTCAGAAATTGGAATTATAAATTAGAGTTTGCAAGCCTGAGGAAGTGAAAGTATACAGTATGACTTTCCAGCCGGAGTTGTTGGAGAAAATAAAGAAAGGACATGAAGATGTAATGGATCAGGATATAAATCGTTTGATAGGTGAAAAAATTATGCACACAAAAGGATGACCAAGGTATTTTGTGGTTTTCATCTAGAATTTGGATTCCACCAGTGACGGAGCTGAAAAATGAAATTCTATAGGAGGCACATAATTCAAGGTATTCCATCCATCAAGGAAGTACCAAAATGTACAGAGATTTAAAGAAGAATTATTGGTGGCCACACATGAAGAGGGAAATTGCGGAATGGATTAGCGAATGTTATACCTGTCAGAGAGTTAAAGTAGAGCATCAGAGACCAAGTGGATTGCTACAGCCATTGGAGATTCCAGAGTGGAAATGGGAACATATTGCCATGGATTTCATAGTTGGATTACCAAGGACAAGGGCTAATCATGATGCCATTTGGGTTATAGTGGATAGACTTACCAAGTCAGCTCATTTTTTGCCTATAAATGAAAGATTTTCGCTCGACAAGTTGGTCCATATGTACTTGAAAGAAATTGTAGTTCGTCATGGAGTTCCTATATCTATTGTATCTGATCGAGACCCAAGGTTTAATTCAAGATTTTGGAAGAGTTTTCAAGAATGTTTGGGAACAAGACTGAATATGAGTATGGCCTATCACCCCCAGACGGATGGCCAAAGTGAAAGAACGATCCAGACAATCGAGGACATGTTACGTGTTTGTGCTATTGATTTCAAAGGAAGTTGGGACGAACATTTACCTCTGGTAGAGTTTGCTTACAACAACAGTTATCATGCCAGCATTGGGATGCCACCCTATGAAGCCCTTTATGGACGCAAATGTAGATCTCCAATATATTGGGACGAAGTAGGAGAACGCAAGATATTTGGACCTGAACTGGTACAACAGATAAAGGAAATTGTTGAAATTATCCAGAAGAGATTGATAGCGCACAAGATCGTCAGAGGAGATATGCAGATCAGTCAAGGAAAGACATGGAATCTGAAGAAGGAAGCTTGGTATTACTGAAAGTATCACCGAGGAAAGGACTAACGAGGTTTGGAAAGAAAGGAAAGCTGAGTCCAAGATATGTCGGACCTTTTGAGATCCTAAAGCGCGTTGGCAAATTAGCTTACGAGTTAGTGTTACCACCGCACATGGAGCTCATTCACAATGTTTTTCATGTATCGATGCTCAAGAAATATAATCCAGACTCCAGGCATGTAATAGAATATGAGCCAATAGAGCTTCAGGAAGATTTATCATATGTAGAGAGTCCGATAGAGATTCTAGAGGAGAGAGAGAGAAAGTATTGAGAAATAAAGTGGTAAAGTTAGTAAGAGTATTGTGGAGAAACCCAAAGGTTGAAGAGAAAACCTGGGAGTTAGAAAATGACATGAGAGAAAAGTACCCTCATTTATTTTCTTAGAAGATTCTGAGGACATAATCCTTTTAAGGGGGGAAGGATGTAATATCCGGGATAAATCGTGTGATTATTTTTGTTGTTAAATAATTATTATGTGTGTCCGGTATCTATTCTGTGAGTTAATTGTTAAATGTTATCTGTACTTGGATATTCAAAAATAATATTAATTGAGTATTTTAATTTTTATATGTCCAAAATAAAACATAGATAATTGTCATATCTTCCTAATTAATATTATGATGATTTATAGATTTATAAGAATCATATGAAATTTCTAAAATCTTTTTCCGAGTATTTAAAATCTATTTTATAAAAACGGGAACCAACCGACGTCACCCGTTGTTACGTTTTTGGAACCCGAAACTCTTCCGAGAACTCCTTCCTAACCTAATTGTAATATTCCGAGCATATTCCATGTTTCGACTTTTTCGATCCGGCGTACGGATTGTTCGGCGCGGGTCCCGGCGCAACATTTTGATACAATATTCGTTCCGATAAATCAATAAAACCCGTATTTTCGATACACGGGAGCTTTTTATTAAACTATCCCAATTATCACTTCGTAATACGTGTAACCAGGCGCTGAGACCAAGACCGCAGTACAAATTGTACTGATTTGGACAATTATCCCGAAAACCGATACCGTTTGGATCAGTTTTTACAAATAAACGTACCGTTTTATATCCGGAATGATCCAATGGGATACTAATTTTCCGTAATTATAACTAGCCTTTTACCATATTTTATTTCGTATCAAAATCATTTGCAGATAGTTAATTTTATAATTTTCAGAGAAAACCCCTAATTACATAAACTGTTCTAAGAATCAAACAGCAAAACGAAGGTGTTACCAATCTCTGTTTTCAAAGCTTGAGTAACCAAAACGAAGGATTTGAAGTGTTCTACTAGATTCTGAGCTTTGTTTTACTGCAGAAATCAAGGTTTATTTTCAATAATTTTATTTATTTTTGAATTAAATTTATTAAAAATATGAATTTTTGTTCGGATGATTGTTTGTATGATTTGATGATTGTATGTTGTAGAGCTTGTTTTCCTGATGATTTTGATATATTATACGTCTGATTTGGAGTTCAATAACATGTTCAAATTTGAGTTTGATTTTCAAATTTTAAAATTAGGGTTTATAACCCGTATGAATGTTCTTAATTGAAATTTAGGGGTTTCTTATTCTGAAATGGATTGATGTTGTGGTATAGTGTATTGTATTCTCTGTGAAATTTGCAATATAGTAGAACAAGTTTCATGAATCAACGAGGTCTGTAGATAAGGGAGTTGTTTTTTGAAGTTTACGTCGAACCCGCCGGAAATCGGCGAGTTTCTTGATCAAATTCCGGCCAAGTCTGGGGTTATTGATGAATTTTGATTGCAGATATAGGTTCCTGGTGTTGTGTAGTTTAATTCTGGAGGTGATGGTGGTGGGAGGATGCCAGAAGTGAGTTCTCCGGCCACCCCCGATTTTCCGACGACTGGAACTGCAAAATTGCAGTTTAGTCCCTGTATTTTTGAAGATGGTGAAGTTTAGTCCCTGTAGTTTGCAAAGTTTTCAAAAATAGGATTCCTGTTTATAAAATGTTTAAAAATCATATTTCCTATTTATTTTTATTATAAGAATTCATTTTTAATTTCTGAAAATTCTGAAAAATATTATTTTAACTCCGAAAATTATTTTTAATTCAAAAATAAATCTGAATTAATTAGTTAATTAATTTCAGTTAATTTCTAATTTATTAATTGGTCAATTAATTCGAAAATTAATTGATTAATTGATTTAATTAATTATTAATTGATTTTAATTAATTATTTAATTAGATTTAATTATTTAAAAATGATTTAAAAATTCCGAAAAATAGTTTCGAGCTTTAAAATATTATTCTAAATTATTTCCAAGGCTCGATAATTATTATAAATTGTTTCGGAACCAGAATTGGCCAATCGAACCCTGTTTATTTACCCGAAATTGATCCAACGACCCGTTTTAATTCCGAAAAATGTTTTAAAAATCATTTTAAATATCAGAAAGCCTATTTATGACACGAGACTTCTTTATAAATGATATGTCATTGATTACGTGATGCATTATGTGTTAGACGTGACTTGTTGATTGACTATCGGTCTATATATTCGGTGTTTACTTGATTATTGCATAACTTTCAATTCGTTAATCGGATTTGGGTAAAACGAAGGGTAGATAAAAGTATGTGTTGAATAGAATTCTATGAGTCGATTATTGATAGATACTTATGATATGTGAGCAGAAGAGGCAAGACGTAGAAAAGGGAAACAGGTAGTCGAGGAGTAAGACGATTGTGATTGAAAGCGAGTGCAGTATAGTAAGCGAATACCAGGCAAGTGTTCTGAACTTTCCTGAGATATTGTAGTATTTGATAGTCTTGTTGATATTGCAAGTGCTTTGAAGCACTGAAACCCAAACCCTGATTCCAGTTATTATTCTTGAGCCATGAACCTTATTCTTTCTATATCATTGATTGTTGTATACCCAAATACGAACCTCAAGTACACAATACTACTCCACAAATACATACACATTAAATATTAAACACGGAACCAAATTGCTTACACCTTCAAGACATTGTATTTTATGCTTTGAAAGCCAAATCTTTGACACCCTGAAACGTTGATTCCTTTATTATCCAATTATTTCATTACCCAGCATTCAAGCTTTGAAATTACCTTATTAATCCTTACAAGGGTTGAAACCCCTTTCATTGTTAAACACTCATTGTTGTTAATGATTCTGGTTATTGCTTATTATTGTTTATTCTGTTATTATGTTAGAATTGGATTGTTTTATAAAATTGTGGACCAGATTCGTGGTCAGACCATATAATGGTCAAGTTAGGCCAATGTGTGCCTTGGATCCAGTAGTTAGAGCAGTGATGTGTGCTTTGCTCAGGGTTAGTGCGTGACTGATCAGCAGCCTAACCTTGGTTTTTAAATTAAAAGTATAATATCCAATTCTAAATCATAATCCATTGTTCACCTGATATCATAATCATGTTCTCTTGATGATCATTATTCTCAGTTTTGTCATTATGACTTGCTGAGCTAGTTAGCTCATTTGTGCGATGTTTATATTTTTTCCAGTTAAAAAGGAACCAGTTGCTAACGAGGATCCCCAGTCCAGCGCGAGAGCTAGGGGTTCAGGTTGAGAAAGCTGAGCTAGTAGGCTTCTTTTGGAATAATTTAAGTTTGTAAAAGTTGTAATAAAGTTTAATACTCAGTTTTGAGTTTGGAATAGTTGGGATTTGAACGGTATGTAATATAAGTAGATGTGTGGCTTGTGTGCATACTTTAACCTGTTGCGATCCGTGGTAGTTGATAAATAGGGTCACTGCATATTATTATTATCTTTATTATTGTTATAAGTAGGTTATAAATAAGGCGTGTGTGTGGACCCCAAACTTCTGACCCGGGTTTGGAGGGCGCCACATCAAGGCCCCGTAGGAAGGACCGTATCAAGTGACAGGGGTCGTTGCACCAGGGACCTATCGGCTTTCGATGCTCGACAGAACTCCTCTCAAGCATGCTTGGAACGCCATTCACTTGAAGAAATTTTATCAGTAGTGAGTTTGTTTGGAATGTATGAATCAAATTTATCTTTAATTATGAAAAATTAGTCTTAACGAAAAGGGGTTGATATGAGATCCCCGTTAAGACACTACCCTAAATTATTAATGCAATTTATTACTCTCAGATGCCTTATAATTCGTAAATATAAATGTTTGTTACATTAATAAACTTCAGCCCATCAAATCAGGGCTCTCTAGAAAGTACATGTATAAAAGTAAAGGTTAAGCAATTTCTGAGAGGAAATCTAGTTCCTCGAGAGTCGAAGAACCTTACCATGTAACAAGGGTCGATGCACCAGAAAACAATCGTCTTCCGAGACTTGAGAAAACACCAATCAAAAATATTCGAAATGCTATCCACTTGAAAAAAAATATTTTCAGTAGATTAAGTCACTTAAGTTGTGATAACAAAAACAAGAAAGTCAAATGGGACTATTAAAATTGGTTTTAACGTAAAGGGGGTTGATACGAGAACCCCGTTAAAAAAATAAAAAAGAAGATTAACAAGGATAATAATACTATCATACAATCAGATACGATTACGAAAAGTTTCAAAATCCAAAAACATTATACAAACACAAGTAAATTACATAAAGAAGGCCATGGAACTTGAATATAGAAACAAAGACAAGCAATATGTGAGGATAAAACTACTAAACAACCCATTTCAGGTTACAATTACTAAATTTGAAGTCATTAAATTTCGAAATCAACAGCTAGCCTTAATAAAAATTTATAGTAAAGTGGAAAACACGCCCGCGGTAGCAAAATAAGTCAGACGTCATCTTCAGGAGAGATGACCAACACAAATCCATCATGAAATCATAAAGTACTTAATCAATTAAAACTTAATTCAGAAATTACATTGACCAACGAGGCATTCCTCGCCTTCAAGGCTCGACATCTTTCTCCTTATGCTCCTCAACATAGTCTCGGAGGTAATCCGCGAAACAATGCCCACTCACATCAATGCCGGCAATCTCCATTCTCTTGATGCAACACCCATATCCATCTCCGAGGGCCCCAACTATATCTTCAATACCTTTCTCCACATCCAGCTTCAAATTTAGATTTTTCGTCTCTAAAGTCTCACTCTTCTCGCGAAGGGCAGTCAGCTCGGCCTCTAGAGCCTTACGCTTCTTTGTCTCCTCACTAAGCGAGGTCTCAAGGCCCTTCACTCGAGACCCAACATCCTCCATCTCTTTGCTCAATCGACCATTGGACAACTCTAGATCACTTATCTGCGTACCAACAACACAGAACATATAACAATCATATACTTAAAAGTACATGAGAAATACGAAGGAAAGACAAGTTAAGCAATTTACCGTAATATAGAATTTTTTTATTATATTTATAGTAATAAATAAATAGTAAAAATATAAATAAAAAAGGAAAGAAAAACGAAAATGACAACATACCTTGGCCCGGAAACCTGAATTAGCTTTCGAAAGCTCGACAATTCGACCGTTAGCTTCACCCAAATCATTCTCAAGCTTCTTCTTTTCTCCCTTTAGTAAATCCCAATCCTCCTCGACCCTCGAAGGGGAGCCCTTTTTTTCATCATTCTTATATTCTTCAAGAATATGCATCACATCGGATAAATACTGCTTAAACATAAACCACAGACAAGGAAGACGTCAACCCAAATATAAAGAAAAAGGGGACCTACAAGTATATAAAATAAATAGATATTGTAACGCCCTCCAGACCCGGGGTATAAGTCTGGGGGTTACTAGCTAATCACCAAACCTGTACCATCTGATTAAAAAATCATAATAAATAAATAAATCTAAACCCCTTTTAACACTAACCAGGATCTTTTAGTTTGAAGTATGAAAACAAGAACCACTAACTACTTTTATTACAAACCAAATTCAAAATCTTACAACTCTCTTTATTACAAACCATTGTCTAATCAGTTTTAAACTAAGTTCATCTTTTATTCAAACACACACACACTAACTATCTACACACCACCTGTTCAGGCAACTCAAAGCTTTCTTCCTGGATTCAACACCTTGGGTATGAGAGGATCCCGAGGCTTGACCCGCTTCTTTACCACTCGAGTCCTGATGGGTTTCATATTCCTTCTTAACTGAAAACAATAAGTTGAATAACAACAAAAAGGGTGAACAAAAAATTGCTCAACAAGTCCGCAAAATATAAACAGTTAAAGCAATTTAAATGAATTCGTAACCCAGGTATATCTGCAAAGATATAACCCCGCAAGAATAGAAAGAAGTCCATTACTAGAGAATATAACCGAACTAAACTCGACATAAGTTCGCATCTATATCCTGCTGATCAGACAGGATACAGTGCAGATCTATATCCCACTATATAGATCCCGTCGGGCACCCAGGTACTACGGCCCATCTCAAGGATTCGGATATGTCCCGGTCCTTAGGATTAACTAAACTTAATCCCCAAAGTATCATTATCCAGTCCACGGAATAGCAACCGGAATAATTGGTATATATTGATATATTCTGATCACCAGAATATATCAATAATTGTGAGTAATAATTGGAATATGAACAATGAATTCAAATGAAAAGGATAAATCAAGAATCGAAATGAAATATGCACAAGAGAATCAAAAGAGTACAAGTGTGATAAGAATCTGAAGAAATATCACTATTCTGAAAATAGAATAGGGAAAAACTTGCCTTCTGCGTGACTCACTGCAGTTAAGTCACCTTCGTCTATCATCTACTCAACCTGCTTTGCTGGCTTAGCTTCTGTTAGCAAAAATAGACTGGTTAAGTCATTTCGTACTTCAATTACATCTTGAATCGACTTCACATCGTTCCTATTATCTACCCATGCGCTTATGACTGACTCGCATATTACATATAAGCAAGTAAGACTCGATTAACCACATAATACACATAACCACATAAGCACATACACATAAGCACATAAGCATATAATCATTTTTATAGTTAAAATAATTTTTACAATCAAAACCGACTCGCTGATCGCTCAACTAATCATTATTAGCCTCGTTTTCCATTTTTTTAGAATTTTTCGGAATCGTCTCGGCACAGGATTCGACTGATAATCAAGCAAGTAACAAATTCAACTAATTTCTAGAAGAAATTAGGTCTAAATATTATTTTTAATGAAAAGAATTTATTTTTCTGAGTCAAAGTGCTTTTGTTTCGCTCAAATCGGACTAACGGTCTAATTAATATCAATTAAACACTGATAATTCAATTTACTATTTAATATAAATAATTATTACTAATTTTTATACCCTAAAATAATTTTTAAATAAATATTTAAGAAAAATCAGAGTCAAAAATATTTTTTTATAATTTTTGGAATTAAAATGAATTGGTTATGATTTATTAAAAATTATTTGATTAATTATCGAAATAATTAATCATTTTTAAATAATTAATAAATAATAAATAACTAATGAATAATTAATAAATAATTATTTAATAATTTAAAATAATTAATCCCTAATTATTAGGATTAATTACAATTTATTACAAATATTTACAATTTATTATTACTTACTAGATTAGATCGATTATCTGTATTTAATTATTCGTTACAAATAATTATTCTGATATTCTACGAATAATTAACTATCGCTCGAATAATAATAATCAAACTTATCGTACAATTACTCGTATTATTTAATTATCGAATCTTTACTCGTAATATTCGATAAATTTTTATCCTTAATTATTAATTAATTACTTAATTACTAAATAATAAGTAAATAGATAAATAATTAGATAAATAATTAAATAATTAATTAAATAATTAAATGCGAATTTTTTAACTAATAAAATAATTTAGGAATTATTAATTATAATTTTCAGAATTTAAAACTGATTTAATTTGATTTTTAGAATTAATAAAACTAATTTTGATTTTTATAAAATATAAATAATTAATTATAATTTAGAAACACAAATCAGAAAATGGGTTTGGGAATCAGAGGATCAAACCCGGGTCTTACACCGGGTCGAAACCGGGTCGACCACGGGTCGCCAAGAACAGCCGCCCGGCTGCCCAGAATCCGGCACCGGCGGTTTGTTTCCGGCGAGACAGAAACACAGCTAAACAAGCACGGTTTCGATTCATTTTTTATGCAAAATCACTCCCCTCGACTACAGCAATCCTTCCCCCACGTCTCCGGTGACCGACGAACCCCACAGCGTCCCTTTCGGCGAAAACCGAAGCTACTCCGGCCAAAAATCCGATTTGACTATCCTGAACTTAAAACTCTACGTTCTATACATCAAAATGAAGCTTAACATATGAGGAATCTATTTAGAACATCAAATCAAACCAAAAATCATCACATAGTTCACAAAATCGTTCAACCCGAATTACACACGGGTCAAACCCATTGAACTCGTCCTAACTATCCTGGACTGTAAAAATCATGTAAAAATACTTAAAATTCACTACTCAACGAGACAAAACTATACCTATCAGTTTCATAATTCATATATCAGTAAATCAAAAACACCCAAATCAAAACGGGTATGAACCCTAAAATTCGAATCGATCAAAATCGTAAATAACACATGAAACTCATGATGAATATAGCTTGTACTAACACATATAAACATATATCAATCAACAAGAACATCCAAAAATCTCCAGAATTCAAAACCCCAAATCTGTTATTGAAACCCAGAATCGAGTTTGAGTTTCATACCTTTTTGATTCGTTTTGATGATAAAATTGAACAGAGCTTGAAAAATTATGAAGATTGAGCACAAACACGACCCCTTTTGGTTACCAGAATCGATCAAAATCACTGTTTGATTCTCGAACTCAAGAACCCTAGTTTCAGAGAATTTTGTGTATTCTTGCAGATTTTTAATGATTAATTATTAATAATTAATTAAAATTAGGCTATTTATGGCCCTAATTTTTATAATTTTTGAGTATTAAAATTTAATTTATAAATATTTTATATATACAATATATATATCAAAATTTCCCAAAAATTGTGAATAATGCAAAAATGCAAAGAAATGGTATAAATAAAAGTCCTATAATTTTATAAAAATAAAAATGTGATTTTTGTGGGGTTTTTAACACGCAGTGGGGCCCGAAAAAGTCATTTTTCGCAAAACGAGAAAATTTATAAAATACCTAGATGTTCATAATAATGCGATGGTAAAAGCCGTTTGATGAAAAATAAGGCCCATTATTTTATTTAAAATACTTGCTTTAAAATCATGGTTTGGGTCGTAAAACGTTTGAAATGGAAGCGATAAATGAAAACAAAATATCTGAAAAATATCTTAAAAATACCAGAATGACACAGAATGCACACAATATGTAGCAATTAGGGTTTGACAGATAATTACACATAATGACACCTTAATACACATTATTTATTATAAATATAATATAATACAGACGTTACAGATATCGAATAAATATACGACAAAAACATGCTTACCCTCCCAGCTCTCCCCAGGCATCGATCAACGAGCTTGGATATGGACCTCTTAGCATAAGCGCTGGAATCTTGAGGCAGATTGAAGACTCGGAAAGCCCGCAGAAGAGCTGCACCAACAAGCCACCTCTCAGAGGGACGGATCTCCACATGAATAACTTCTTGATTCGCCTCGGCATCGATGGTAGGAAGCATAATTCCTCGGTTCCCAATTATTGTTAAGGTCCTGTTTACACCACTACCCACAGCATCATCACAAGACTTCTTACCAGCGACCTCAGGGGTGTCAACAGCCACACTTCGTGACCTTTTCTGGGAAACATTTGTGACGGCCTCAACCCCGGGGTCAGGAGTTGACGTCACTAAACACAATTACCCAAAAATTATAACAATAGAGTTATTATTATTAGAATATACTAACTTGACCCCAAACCAAGATCCGATCCATGTTCAAGTATAATTCAGGTTTCTCACTATTACAAACTCTTTATTCACTATCTACGACACACTAACTTTATTCAGCAACTCTTTAGACCTCATGGTCTGATACAAACTACCTCAGCGGAGCCAGGTCCAGAAGGGGCGGGAACACGGGTCGGTCTGACAGATCTTCTAGGCATCTGCGAAATATACGTAACAGTTTGCAAGGGTGAGCATAATCGCTCAGCAGTACCAGATATGAATAACAGATTAAAACAATAATGCAACAATAATGGGAACAGAGCTGTAATCATGATATCAATATTTCATAATGATAATCAAAGTAACTGGATATCACTAACTAGCATGCTTTGTGAAAATAACATTATAGTGTGCTGCGTAATACCAAAGTCCAATTTTAGCATGCTAATCATTTTATAAAAACCGCTGTATCAATAAATCATGCTTTCATATAATTCACAAATCCCAATCAGATACATAGCGGATATGTGAAGACAGCTGATTAGGCTATCAACACCAGACGGCTCTAACTGCCATCCCATCTACCTGTTTCGGAACTCAGAGACTAGCTAGGTCTCTGACCTGCTGGACTAATCGGTTTTATAATGCGCGTAACCGAATTAGCCTCTTACGCCACCTCAATAGGCCTACTTTGGCCCCAATGTATCCCATATCTGACCGTTTTATCCAGTTTTCAAAACACTTGTACCTATCTCCTTTCAAAACCATATATTTAACCAGCACACATATAAAAATCCAGTTCGCAAATCATTTAATTCGAGATAGGTACCTTTTGAAGTTACTTCTCCCCAAAACAATTCGAAAAGAGTGATTTTATAACTACGGGGAATACGTAACTTAAAACGTTTATGTTCCATTACGAGAATAAAACATTTAGCTATTCATATACACTGAACCATAAAAGAATGGTCAGGGGTACTTGCCTTGCAACGCTTTACAACCCTAATATCTTTCACGCTGAATTTGATCCTGGAACAACTCGACTGGGATCTACAATTACAGAATACCCTAATTAGTTATACCGACATGCTTGATATCCTCAAATCCTAATAACCCAAATCCGACAACCCGACTCGTATTATTATTATACACATAATCATGCAATTATATTTCTCGAACATAAATAGGGATATCACGTAAAACATAATTATGTATGATTACAAATATATTTTAGAAAATTTTGGCAGCAACTTCTTTATTTATAAGACTACCCGTCGTTTATAATCGACGTCAACAATTCGCAATAATCCATAATATTATTTATCCTTTTATACAACTTACATCCCAACACCAATCACAACTAATTATTTAAGTCCGAAAATATTTTACATAATTATTTTATTTTATTTATTTATAGAATTTAGGACTCAAAACATCGTCATCACCTTCCACCGTCCGCTCGTAGCGAGTCATCGCGGTACGGCGGCAAAATTTCCGGGGTACCCGATAATTCGGATTCCAACCAAAATTTCACCGATTTTTTTTTAAAATTATTTTTTTTACTGCACTGTATTTTATTTCACAAAATCAGTCAACAAAAATCCCTGCAATAACACAAATTAATTAATATTAAACCAGCTGCACAATAATTAAGCCCATAATTAGAGCCCACTACTAAACCCAACTGCCAGGCCCAACAGAACCAACAGAATCAAGCCCAACAGAATTCAACACAGGAAAACAACACAGCACAGGAACCACACGACCACAGCACACACGCGTCGCGGCTCGCGCGCACACACCGCACACAACACACACAACTCACACTCACAACACACACAACACACACAACACACACAACACACACAACACCACACAATACACACACAATCACACACAATCACACACAATCGCCTACCGCCGCCACCAACCGGAAACCGGCGGCAACAGCGGCCAGAGAAAGGAAGAGACAGCAATGGAATACAAGAAAACAGGCAGTATAGTAATTACCGAGAGGAGGTGGAAGCAAGCTAAGGAAGAAGAAAATGAAAAAGGAACTGAGAACGAGAGAGAAGAGAGAGAGCAACAGGGAGAGAAACAATAGAGAGATGATGTTTTAATTCTCCCCAAAGCCAACTGCTGACACGTATCTGATAATTGGATACGTGTCAATTTCTTTTATAAGATTTTGACACGTATCCCAGATATACCCGGGAACTGAAATTTTTTTCTCGAAAACTGGATTTAACGAATTAAGTTGCGAATAAAACAACCTCCGAAAATTACGAAAATATCTTTAAAATATTATAAATATCCCGAAGTAAATAAAAATGTAAATTTCGAAATTTTTAAACAATTTTTAAGATACACTTTATACCCGCTTTTTAATAAATAACGAAATGACGCGCGCATGAAACGATTCCCGAAAATTTCCTAAATAATTTTAAAATTCTCCGAATAATACGAACTTAATAAAATATAAATTTCATAATTTTTAAAGATTCCCATAATTAAATATGGATTTTAGCATTTAACACACTCAAAAAATCATTTGAAAATGAATAATTAACAAAATATTAATTTCTCAATTTTATAAAGTCCTAAAAATAATCATTTAAATTATAAAATTAGAAAACCAATTTTAAAGACAACCCAAATATTTATGGAATTAAAATTACAATAAAGTCACTTTTACAAGCAAAATAAAATCACATAACTCCCCAATAAATCACATAATTCCAATCCCACATGTCAACAAATCATAATTATTTAAATAACAATCAATAACCGCTTCCAAAATTAATACACATCTTTTATTTATTTACTTAAACTTTTATTACACTTCCAAATATTAGAAATAAAATTAATGTACACGAATCGTTATATTCCTTCCCCCTTAAAAAGATTATGTCCCCAGAATCTGACTCATCTAAATAAATGAGTATATTTATCAAGCATGTCTGACTCTAATTCCCAGATAGACTCTTCTACTCGAGGATTTCTCCATAAAACTTTTACTATAGGAATTGACTTATTTCTAAGGACTCGTTTCTTACGGTCTAGGATTTGAACCGGTTGTTCTACATAGGATAAATCTAGTTGAAGCTCAATCGGTTCATATTCTATAAATTGATTCGAATCAGGGACATGGGGCTTCAACATAGACACGTGGAACACATTATGAATGTGCTGCCACTGCGGGGGTAACGCTACCTCGTAAGCAACCCTTCCCACTTTCTTCAAAACCTCAAAGGGTCCTATGAATCTAGGGCTAAGGTTACCCTTCTGACCAAATCGTACTAACCCTTTCCAAGGTGATACTTTTAGTAACACCAAAGCTCCTATCTCAAAGTCCATGTCTTTCCTATGCAAATCTGCGTATTTTCTTTGTCTATCTTGAGCTGCTTCCAATCTTTTCCGAATCAACACTATAGCATCTCTAGTCTGCTGAACCAACTCAGGGCCTAACACTTTCTTTTCTCCTACTTCATCCCAGTACAATGGTGACCTACACTTTCATCCATACAAAGCTTCATAAGGTGGCATCCCTATACTGGCATGGTAGCTGTTATTATATGAGAACTCAATCAAAGGTAGGTGCTCATCCCAATTACCCTTAAAATCTAGAACACAAACTCTCAACATATCCTCTATGGTCTGAATTGTTCTTTCACTTTGGCCATCCGTCTGAGGATGTTAGGCGGTGCTCATATTTAATTTCGTTCCTAAGCATTCTTGGAATTTAGTCCAAAACCTAGAATTAAATCTAGGGTCTCGATCCGATACTATAGAAACAGGAACTCCATATTTGGTAACTATCACATCCAAGTATAACTTCACTAGCCTTTCCAACGAATACCTCTCATTAATCGGAAGGAAATGCGCCGACTTAGTCAATCTATTAATGATTACCCAAATAGCATCATGATTCGCTCTCGTCTTTGGCAATCCCACTACAAAATCCATAGCAATGTCTTCCCATTTCCATTGAGGAATCTCCAGAGGTTGTAACAATCCACTCGGTCGTTGATGCTCTGCTTTCACCGTCTGACACACGTGACATTTACTTACCCAATTGGCAATATCCTTCTTCATTCCTGGCCACCAAAAATTTCTCTTCAAATCCTGTTACATCTTGGTACTACCAGGGTGAATAGAAAACCTAGAGTTATGTGCTTCCTGCAATACTTCGTTCTTCAACTCTGTTACATCAGGAATCCATACTCTGGATGAAAACCTATATAAACCTTGACTATCTTTTTGAGTACACAACTCTTCTCCTGTCAAAGTATCCAACTCTTGCTCCATAACTCCTTCTTGACATCTTCTAATCTTTTCCATTAAGGCCGGCTGGAAAGTAATTTCATATAGTTGCTCTTGACTTCCATTAGATCCTCGAACTTCAATTTCCATTCTTTCTAAGTCCCGTGCCAACTCTTCCGCAATCTTAATCATATTTAGCCTTTCCTTTCTACTCAAGGCATCAGCCACTACATTGGCTTTACCTGGGTGATAATTAATCGAACAATCATAGTCCTTAATCAACTCCAACCACCTTCTCTGCCTCATGTTCAGATCTTTCTGCGTGAATATATACTTCAGGCTCTAATGATCGGTGTAAATATCGCATTTCTCTCCATACAAGTAGTGACGCCATAAATTTAAAGCAAATACTATAGCCGCCAATTCAAGGTCATGAACTGGATATTTTTGTTCGTGAGGCTTTAGTTGTCTAGAGGCATACGCAATCACTTTGTCATGCTGCATTAACACACATCCCAATCCTTTCAGAGAAACATCACTGTAAATTACAAAGTTTCCCGTCTCATCTGGCAATGTTAACACTGGAGCCGTCACTAATCTTCGTTTTAACTCCTGGAAACTCTCTTCACACTTTTCCGTCCAAACGAACTTCTCATTCTTCCTGGTCAACTTGGTTAGTGGGGATGCAATCTTCGAGAAATCTTTCACAAACCTTCGATAATATCCTGCTAATCCAAGAAAACTTCTTATTTCCGTTAGTGTCTTCTGTCGCTCCCATTTTGATACGACTTCAATCTTTACCGGGTCTACTTTGATAACTTCTTTACTTATTACGTGACCAAGGAACTGTACTTCCGTCAGCCAAAACTCACACTTAGAAAACTTAGCATACAACTGCTTTTCTCTTAACTTTTGAAGGGCAATCTGCAGATGCACCGCGTGATCTTCTGGATTCTTCGAGTATATGAGGATGTCATCCATAAATACAATAATAAACTTATCCAGATACTCCTTGTATACCCTATCCATCAAATCCATGAAAGCTGCTGGCGCATTCGTCAATCCAAACGACATTACTAGAAACTCGTAATGGCCATACCTTGTTCGAAATGCAGTCTTGGGGATATCCTCGGGCTTTATCTTCAATTGGTGGTAGACGGATCTTAAGTCAATCTTTGAAAAGTAACATGCTCCCTTAAGCTGGTCAAACAAATCATCGATCCGCGGCAAAGGATATTTATTCTTTATCGTCAACTTATTTAGCTCTTTGTAATCAATACACAATCTCATACTTCCATCCTTTTTCTTCACAAATAACACTGGAGCACCCCACGGGAAAACACTGGGTCGAATAACTCCTTTATCCAATAACTCCTGAAGTTGATTAGCCAATTCTTTCATTTCAATCGGGGCCATTCTGTATGGAGCCTTAGAAACTGGTTCAGCTCCAGGTATCAAATCAATGGAAAACTCTATCTCACGATCAGGTGGCAATCCTGGTAATTCTTCTGGAAAAACATCAGAGAATTCTCTTACTACAGGGATGTCATCTAAAATAGGGGTCTCTTTCTTCGTATCCACTACATAAGCCAAGTACGCTTCACATCCTTGTCTTAGCAATTTTCTTGCTTGCATCATTGAGAGAAACTTCCTATCTTGCCTCTGCCCTTGGTAACTGATCCTTCTATTATGTGAGGTGTATAGAACAACTCTCTTTTTCTTACAATCAATATTTTCCCTATATCGAGACAACCAATCCATACCTAGAATAACATCAAAGTCTCCCAACTCAAAGGGTATTAAGTCAACAGGGAACATATACCCCGAAATCTCTAGGGAATAACTAGGACAAAATTGTTTTACAAGTACTTTATCCTTATTAGCCACTTCTATAGTTAAGGGTTCATCTAAATCTTCTAGCATCAATTGCATTTTATTCACACAACTCACATATATAAAAGATTTGGACGCTCCCGAATCAAACAAAACATTAACAGGTACGGAATTTAGAGTAAGCGTACCTGCAACCACATCAGAATCATGAACTGGAGACTTCTGGGTCATCTTAAAAGTCCTAGCTCTCACAGTACTGGTTGCTGGTCCTTGATACACGCTCCTTCCCGCATTACCTTGGGTCACTGACTTGCAATTCCTAGCTATGTGTCCCACTTTGCCGCAACTAAAACAAGTAATTCCTTGAATCTCAGACTTACACTCCGTGGAATAGTGACCTTTCTGTCCATACTTAAAACAATTAACATTCTCTCGGCACTGTCCATTGTGCTTTTTCCCACACATCTTACAATCAACTACTGGCTTACTCATCCTCGTCGGGGCAGAGTTAACTGATGTTGTACCGGGCTTAACTTGGGGAAAGTTCTGCCCTTTAAACTTTTTATTCTTATTTCTGCCGAACCAACGCTGAAACTTTCGACTTGCTATTCCTGATTCTGACTTTGCAGGTCCACTTTCAAATTTCCTTTTCTTTTCACCCTGCTCCTTTGCAGCTAACTTCTGATCACTCACTATCACCAGGGCAGCCTGAACTACCGAAGTATATGTCTTGAGTTGTAAGGCTACAACTCCACTCCTTATTTCTGGCTTCAACCCTTGTTGAATCTGCTTCGCTCTTTGGGCTTCTGAACTCACATATTCCGGTGCTATGCGGGCCAACTCCGTAAACTTCGCTTCATATACCGTGACACTCCTATTTCCTTATTTCAGCTCCAAAAACTCCATCTCCATTTGACTTTGGAGACAAGCTGGAAAATACTTTTCCAAGAACAACTCTGTGAATCTGGCCCAGGGAACGGGATCTTCTCCTTCTAGGGCTCGCGTAAATTCCTACCAATAATTCGAATCATTTCTCAGAAAATAACTAGCATAATCAGTTTTTAAATACTCACTCATCTTGGTGAGCGCAAACGCCTTTTCCATTTCCTTTAACCATATCCTGGCAACAACAGGATCTACCTCTCCTTTAAACTCTGGGGGCTTCACTGCTTGAAAAGACTTAAAACTAACACCTTGATTTGCCCCTCTCATCTCATGTTGCTGTTGGATTTGTAGTTGATGCTGTTGGATTTGCTGTTTTTGTTGCTGTATGAGCTGCTGTTGCTGTTGTTGTTGCTGTTGCAATTATTGCTGCTGTTTCTGGAATTATTGTTGCTGTTGGGCCAGCTGTACAGTCTGCTGACGCAACAAGTTCATTAAATCACTCATGGAAGGATCCCCAGCAGATCTGTTATTGGGCTGAGAATTTTTCTTTGGTGGCATCTCCTGAAACATAATAGTCATATATAAGAGAATGGATTGCTCCAGCAGTTTGTTTTTATGCATCAGGAGAGCGTTGCCACTAAGACAATATTCTCATCCCCCATATAATTGGATCCATCCTGAGTGAATGATTATAATCTAAAAATGCCAGCAACAGAAACAACAATAATAATAGCAACACACGATATATAAAAACTGAACGATAATATAAAGCAACTGAACTACAGTAACCAACAGAATCCAACTAGTACAACTGAAAATCCAAATACAAAGAACCATCCGAATACACGCCAAAATTGGTTGTCATAACAGCCTCGCCTACTACAAACTATCATAACATAATGTACATATACAAAGTAAACAACCACAGAACTCCTAGAAGTCAACTTTGAGCTCTGCATCCCTCTACTACAGCTCTGTCTAGTCTCTACCACTGCCACCAATGGAACCTAGCTCAAACACTAGCCAGTTCACTAGGTCCTGATACTGCACAGCTCTGAACTCTGAACTAATGAAACGGTCAACAGACCTAGCCCTCTCTACAGCCATCTGGGTCAATGCTCTCACACGGGCTCGCACCTCAGGGGAAGGGGCAGAAATACCCTGAAATGGTGCAATAGGTACCTGGTCCAACTGGGCAGCAAACTCTGGACTCTGATCTCTGATAAAGGAAGTATTCGCCACCCTATGCACATGATAAGGGATCGGTGAAGAAATACTACTAGGGGCCACAGGAGGTGCCGGAGGTCTCATCATGGAAGAACTGGGACCGCAGCCGGGAGGGAAATCCCTGACAGCAGACACAGACCTACGTACCCAACGGGGACGAGGACTAGATCCAGGGATGTCTCTAGGCACAAAAGAAGGAACTGGTGGAGGAGGCATAGGGGTCTCCTCGGCAATACCATCAAGGGGTTTCTCCGAATCTGAGCTATCCGAATCAGAAGCCCGAGATGGAGAACTCGAAATCGCAATAGACCACTGCCAACATAATAAATATACAGGCAAGACACAACCAGGTCAAGGCAATTCTATCAAAACATTTAATAGATGCCAGGGTAATGCCATCGGAACCCTCGACTGACTCTAAAGGTTTGCTCCTCTATATGAGTTGATGACTAACACTTAAAGACTCAAGCTATCACCTACTTAACATAATCCCTAACCTGAATCAGGGACTTGAACCTGTAGCTCTGATACCAACTGTGACGGCCTCAACCCCGGTGTCAGGAGTTGACGTCACTAAACACAATTACCCAAAAATTATAACAACAGAGTTATTATTATTAGAATATACAAACTTGACCCCAAACCAAGATCCGATCCAGGTTCAAGTATAATTCAGGTTTCTCATTATTACAAACTCTTTATTCACTATCTACGACACACTAACTTTATTCAGCAACTCTTCAGACCTCATGGTCTGATACAAACTACCTCAGAGGAGCCAGGTCCAGAAGGGGCGGGAACACGGGTCAGTCTGACAGATCTTCTAGGCATCTGCGAAATATACGTAACAGTTTGCAAGGGTGAGCATAATCGCTCAGCAGTACCAAATATGAATAACAGATTAAAACAATAATGCAACAATAATGGGAACAGAGCTGTAATCATGATATCAACATTTCATAATGATAATCAAAGTAACTGGATATCACTAACTAGCATGCTTTGTGAAAACAACATTATAGTGTGCTGCGTAATACCAGACTCCAATTTTAGCATGCTAATCATTTTATAAAAACCACTGTATCAATAGATCATGCTTTCATATAATTCACAAATCCCAATCAAATACATAGCAGATATGTGAAGACAGCTGATCAGGCTATCAACACCAGACGGCTCTAACTGCCATCCCATCTACCTGTTTCGGAACTCAGAGACTAGCTAGGTCTCTGACCTGCTGGACTAATCGGTTTTATAATACGCGCAACCGAATTAGCCTCTTACGCCACCTCAATAGGCCTACTCTGGCCCCAATGTATCCCATATCTGACCGTTTTATCCAGTTTTCAAAACACTTGTACCTATCTCCTTTCAAAACCATATATTTAACCAGCACACATATAAAAATCCAGTTCACAAATCATTTCATTCGAGATAGGTACCTTTTGAAGTAACTTCTCCCCAAAACAATTCGAAAAGAGTGATTTTATAACTACGGGGAATACGTAACTTAAAACGTTTATGTTCCATTACGAGAACAAAACATTTAGCTATTCATATACACTGAACCATAAAAGAATGGTCAGGGGTACTTGCCTTGCAACGCTTTACAATCCTAATAGCTTTCACGCTGACTTTGATCCTGGAACAACTCGACTGGGATCTACAATTACAGAATACCCTAATTAGTTATACCGACATGCTTGATATCCTCAAATCCTAATAACCCAAATCCGACAACCCGACTCGTATTATTATTATACACATAATCATGCAATTATATTTCTCGAACATAAATAGGGATATCACGTAAAACATAATTATGTATGATTACAAATATATTTTAGAAAATTTTGGCAGCAACTTCTTTATTTATAAGACTACCCGTCGTTTATAATCGACGTCAACAATTCTCAATAATCCACAATATTATTTATCCTTTTATACAACTTACATCCCAACACCAATCATAACTAATTATTTAAGTCCGAAAATATTTTACATAATTATTTTATTTTATTTATTTATAGAATTTAGGACTCAGAACATCGTCATCACCGTCCACCGTACGCTCGTAGCGAGTCATCGTGGTACGACGACAAAATTTCCGGGGTACCCGATAATTCAGATTCCAACCAAAATTTCACCGATTTTTTTTTAAAATTATTTATTTACTGCACGGTATTTTATTTCAAAAAATCAGTCAACAAAAATCCCTGCAATAACACAAATTAATTCATATTAAACCAACTGCACAATAATTAAGCCCATAATTAGAGCCCACTACTAAACCCAACTGCCAGGCCCAATAACAGGCCCAACAGAACCAACAGAATCAAGCCCAACAGAATCCAACACAGGGAAACATCACAGCATAGGAACCACACGACCACAGCACACACGCGTCGCGGCTCATGCGCACACACCGCACACAACACACACAACTCACACTCACAACACACACAACACACACAACACACACAACACCACACAATACACACACAATCACACACAATCGCCTACCGCCGCCACCAACCGGAAACCGGTGGCAACAGCGGCCAGAGAAAGGATGAGACAGCAATGGAATACAAGAAAACAGGCAGCATAGTAATTACCGAGAGGAGGTGGAAGCAAGCGAAGGAAGAAGAAAATGAAAAAGGAACCGAGAACGAGAGAGAAGAGAGAGAGCAACAGGGAGAGAAACAATAGAGAGATGATATTTTAATTCTCCCCAAAGCCAACTGCTGACACGTATCTGATAATTGGATACGTGTCAATTTCTTTTATAAGATTTTGACACGTATCCCAGATATACCCCGGAACTGAAATTTTTGCCCCGAAAACTGAATTTAACGAAATAAGTTGCGAATAAAACAACCTCCGAAAATTATGAAAATATCTTTAAAATATTATAAATATCCCAAAGTAAATAAAAACATAAATTTCGAAATTTTTAAACAATTTTTAAGGTACGCTTTATACCCGCTTTTTAATAAATAACGAAATGACGCGCGCATGAAACGGTTCCCGAAAATTTCCAAAATAATTTTAATATTCTCCGAATAATATGAACTTAATAAAATATAAATTTCATAATTTTTAAAGATTCCCATAATTAAATATGGATTTTAGCATTTAACACACTCAGAAAATTATTTGAAAATGAATAATTAACAAAATATTAATTTCTCAATTTTATAAAGTCCTAAAAATAATCATTGAAATTATAAAATTTGAAAACCAATTTTAAAGACAACCCAAATATTTATGGAATTAAAATTACAATAAAGTCACTTTTACAAGCAAAATAAAATCACATAACTCACCAATAAATCACATAATTCCAATCCCACATATCAACAAATCATAATTATTTAAATAACAATCAATAACCGCTGCTAAAATCAATACAGGTTTTTTATTTATTTACTTAAACTTTTATTACACTTCCAAATATTAGAAATAAAATTAAAGTACACGAGTCGTTATAACATTCCCCGTTCCTTCACAAGTAACACGCTCAGATCCACCAACAACTTTATTTCCATGATCATCTAAAAGCTCAATAGAAATTGTCTTTGGCGAAGTATCTTCACCAACCCTTGGCATGTCAACAGCCCCGACCTTCGACTTCTTAACAAGCATCATCATAGCCTTGTCCATTTCAACCAAAACTCCTCTCTCTAACAACCGTTTCAAAGGTTGACCTGTAACTGAAATAGAAAAGCAATTTTTAGGAAAAGGACTTCGAAAAATGTATAATAAATATAACAAAAGAGAAGGGGAAGAAGTAAGCAGTATAAAGGAGTCTTTTTCTCAAGAATATAAATGATAAATCTCTTACGATGATGATCTTCTAAGAATTTACAATCTTTCAAGTCGTTGTGGGTGGAAACGGGCCTCAACCCTTGAAACTCGTCGAGGTACACATCATCTTACTTATCTAGATTATATAGATAGTCGAGAGTCGACTGAGTTACTTTGCGACATGGCCTGACAAACTCTAAATCTTTCCCACCTAAGTACACCCATTTAGGGTGGTAACCGGAGTTAGAAGACTTGATGCTAACAATCTTAGGTCGCTTACTTTGAGTGTCGAAATACACCTGGCCGTTATGATACCTGACACAATAAATAGAAAAGAATAACTTTACCGACGAAATTCGATCCCTCTCGTTGCACAAGGCTATAAAGCCACTTATCTGAGCAACGGAGTTGGGCGACAGTTGAGCTATCCCACACCTAATAGCCTCGTACATCGCAAGATGAAAGGGATGTATCGGAAGCCGGAGACCATATTCGAACATAATCAACGGCACACCGTGCATCCCGAACTCCGACATCACCCACATCCGATCGTCGGCACCCGAAACTCGTAACCTATACTCATTTTTTAAATCAACCCAATATCCCAATTTATTTATATTTAATTTATGATTAGAAAAATGGCTAATGTAGTCAAGACTACAGCCACGGGGAAATTCAAGAAGACCCAACTCCCGACTCTCCTGAAGAACTCGATTCCAATAAGCTAAAGTACGAGGACTGATCGGCGGAGATGCTTTAGATGCTATCTTAACACCGGAGAAAAGTTCTTATTTATTCATAAAGTCGAAAGATTTACAAGAATTTAAATTTGGAATTTCTAAGTTATCCAACTTTATAACAGATTCCTCGTCTCCTTCCTCCAGGGGACGTTTTCCCGGATTACGAAAAGGGTTGGTCTTTGAAGAAGATGATCCTAAATCGGCCATGAAAGATTAATCAAGAACCGGGCCAATAACTAGTAAAATGAGAAACAGATTATCTAAAGAACTATGGTGGGAACTGAGAAACTATCAGACACAAGCCGCCAATTAAACTAAAAAAGCAATGAAATTTAGAAGAAAGATGAACTTATAAGAGCAACGGAGGAGAGGGAGAGAAAGTACATCCTTCAAATACTGCAGTCTGCCTTTTGATTAAGTGAAAGGGAAGTTGAAGAGACTCTCTATATTCAAATTAAAATATATCACTCATCCTGCTCTTCCCTCCATCTCGTTCAAATCCCGTTCAAAAGTAGTAATAATAATAATAATAACAAGTAAAAACAAACACATGTAAAATAAAATATAAGCAATAATTAAATAAATCTTTAATTATTATCTTCTTTTTTCATTATTTTAATTTTTGATTTGCAGGTTGTAATTAGAGACCAAACAGCAAAACTAAAGATATTGCAATAATATTCGCGCGGGACAAATGTTGGGCCAAGGAAAGAGGAAGGACTTAAAATAGGAAATTAGAACATTAGAATAGGATGTTTGTAATAAAAAGCCCAAAAAGAGGCCCAATTGTAAAGGGAAAAGCCCATTAAGGGTTCCCTATAAATAGAGACTAATTTCCCTACTTAAAGAAAGAGGGAAAAATAAGTATCAATAAAGAGTATTATTCCTCACATAAACATGGCTCATATTTAGGGTCATCACCATGAAAGATTTTCCATATACATGTGATCAGACCCGCGGGTATACCGTCTACAAATAAATAAAATTAATTTTGGGAAATATTCTACTCTCATACACATTTCTTATATAAATAGAGCACCCTCTATTTGTTAGTTGTTGGTCGGTTATTCGGTACAATTGTTTGATACGGTAAATAACAACCGTCAGATTTAAAGAAATATAGAGGGGAACCGTTGGATATAATAATAAAATAATAAAATAATATTATTTTAATATTTAATCTGCTCTTCAGGGTTCGAATCCTGTCAACAGCATATTATATTTAAATTTTTATATTCTTTATTTTTAACAATTTTAACACGTTCAAGATTCGAGCCCCGCGAACAACATATTATATATTATATTTTTTATATTCAGTCAAGTCTCAAATTATCTTAAAAAATATTTTATTATAACTTATTATGTTTTTTAATTTATTTTTCAATTATTGAAAATCTATAATAATATGTTAATTATAATTTTAAGATAAAATATATTATTAAAAATTATTCGAGGATTAAAAACAATCCATGCATCATAAACTAGTATATTTTAACCAACAAAAATAAATAAATAAAGGGTCAGTACATTTCACCGGAAAACGGGTGGGTCTTTTGTTTTCCTTAAAAGAAGAAGATGAAGATAATTAAATAATAAAAAGTCATATGTAGGAATGGGCATCAGGTTAATTCGGGGTCGGATATTACTATCCCTGTCCCATCCCCGTCCCCGACATTAAATTCAATCCCCATTCTCGGCCCATTCTCCGTCGGAAACTATATATGACCATTCCCTCGCCCAAACATGGAATAGAGATTCCCGCAGGAAATTCGTTATTTATTATTTAAACCAAAAAAATTGTTAAATAAAATTTTTCATGCAAGATGTAGAAAAAGTAATAGAGAAAACTATATATTATATTTTAAATTGTAATAATTATATCTTTTGACCACATAAATTTTTTATATAAAATCAAAGTACATTTGTAGTACTAGATTACTCGGCGTTTGACTTTGGAAGAAATAGCATTTAAAAAATGAATTGGTCTTTTCTTTTCCTTAACAGAAAAATGAAGATAATTAAATAATAAAAAATCATCTATATGGATGGGCGTCAGGTCAATTCGGAATCGGATAGTACTATCCCCTTCCCCGACTTTAAACTCAATCCTCGTTGCCAGCCCATTCCCCTCCAGGGATTATATATGACCCTTCACCCGCCCAAACCGGAAACGGGGATCCCCGCGGGAAATCAAAGATTTTTCATTTAAACCAAAATTTTTGTTAAATAATTTTTTTCATGCAAGATGTAGAAAAAGTAATAACGAAAACCATATATTGTATTGTAAATTGTAATAATTATATCTTTTGAGTTCAATATTTTTTTATACGTAATCAAAGTACGTTTGTATTACTAAATCACTCGACATTTGACTTTGGAGAAAGTAGTACTTAAAGAATAAATTTATTCACACACAAACATACACACACACATATATATATAGTAATGCTAAGGGAAATTGGGCCGGAGATGGGGATCGGGCCAAATAGACATAAAAAACCTTCCCCGACCCGCTCTACGGATTTTTTCTGAAACCGTCCCCGTTCCCCGTTCCGTACCCAAAAAGCTTCCCGAATCCCCGCCCTTTTTAGTACGGGGATCGGGCAGGGTGGTATAAATGCACGTCCCTAGTCATATATTATCTAAAAAATGATCGAGTCAAGTCAATATAAAATGAATCAAATCGTCAGTTCTTAAACAACTGAGACAATTCAGCGATATACGTAATATGTTTGAAAATGATATATTGACAAGCAGCAAAACTGAAGATCTCAAATTGGGTAAAAATAATAATTCAAATGACTTGTCGTACGTGACGTGGTAGGACGAGCTATTTTAATTGGTAATTTTAATGTGAATATATGGTAGTGTATCTTTTTTAAATGCATCATAACCAATTAAAGAATGTCACATGACATTTGAATTCATTTTGGAATCCATTTGAATATTCTAGCATTTTTTATTTACAATTACGCACTTCTATATAATCTGTTTGAACTATCAACCATAAACGTAATCAATACTTAAAATAAAGAAGAGAAGAAACACCCCCCATCAAGGATAACAAATAAAATTGAAAATCCTAGTAAAACTCTTATATTTGAAAAATCAAACTACTGTAAAATACTTGGTTATTAAAGTTGGTTTAGAACTTTCCATAAATATATTAAAACTCAATTCGATTTGAGTCATTTACAATTCACCTTGTAACATGAAATTGCAAATTAAATTGAAATGCAAAAACATTGCTCAACTGTTAAAAGACTTACTATCTCTACCCGTGCAATGCACGGGCATGCTCTAGATTGCACGAGAATTTTATTTTTATTGTAATTGTTAACTCTATATTAATCTTGTCTCCCGGTGGTTGGATGATTTATTTGTTTGTCTATATGATGAGTAATTTTTAGGGTATGATGGCGTAAGTAAAGAATATTTTCTCCGAAATTTGACATTAATCTGAAATAACATTTATAATTGTATTTATTCTTTATTGTCCACCGGGTGATTCAAATGGGTTGTTGTGAAAATTTTTGTGAACTACTGCAAAATATAGTAGTTGATCAATATACTTTTATTTTATACTTGTTATTTAAATTTTCAATGTTCTTAAATTTTTATACTTGACCTCAGGGTTGCATTTGATATTGGAACCTTACCACAATTGTTCGTTTTAGTTGATACTGTTCGTTCATGTAATGATATGCAAGGACGCATCTAAATACCAATATGAACCAATATGATCTTATGTTTTATAAATACTATAAGGTTAAGCATATGTACATACACTCACACATATTCATTTCCTACCATATACTTCAAAAAGATAAACAGTGACACTTAAGGAAGCGAATGGTGCATTAATCGGTCTAGGGGATAAGGTTAAAATAAGAATATATTTTGGAGGTCCACTAGTTCGACGCTATAAATGTGTGACTAAGACGAGAGTGTAGAAATATCACCAGATTATCTCGTATAAAGAAATTGACAGAGATTATAGATTGGATCGAGCACAGGAAGCAACCAAACTTTAACGCTATAAATGTGACGCATGGGAAACGAATAAGTGAAAAGACCATTCGAATGCTAGGAGTTATGTTATTAAGTCTATGCTATAGATCTTAAAGGAAGATGAAGTGAATTGTTGATGATAATTAAGTTTACCAAAAATAATAGTTTTCAAACTAGTATTGGAATTCCTTCTTACAAGGCTTTGTAAGAAAGAAGGTTTCGTTCTCCCTTGGGTTAGGAAGAAGATGGTAAGTGGAGGAAATTCAGACTCCAGTTGAGTCACCATACCAAAGAAATCATAAACCTTATCAGGACCGGGCCAGTGGAACCCCAGGTCAAAGAAAAAAATATGCGAACAAAACTCGTAAGAACATAGTGTACGAAGAGACCTAGTATTCTTGAAATTGTCTCCCTTGGAAGGGGTGATTGAATTTGGAAGGAAAGAAATGTTGAGCCCAAGGTTTATGGAACCGTTTGAAATATTTAAAGGAATAATAAAATAAACTTGCAGGAAGACTTGCAGGAAGACTTAACGATTATGAAGAAATATATAAAGACCATGGATCTAAAGGAACGATTATTTAAAAATAAAGTTGAAAAGCGAGTGAGAGTTTTGTGGAGGAATCAAAATAATGAAGCGTCAACGTAAGAACTTGGGTACGTCATGCAGGAAAAGTATCCCCGTCTGTTTGAAAACTAATTCCGAGACGGAATCCTTTTAATGGGAAAGACTATAAAAACCTGAATTTTTGACATCGATAAATTATCTTTATTAATAGTAATCTTGCAGTTTAATAAAAGCTTTTGCAACCACACTATGTACAAGTACTTAAATTAAAATTTTGAGTTGATATTATAATTTAACGTTACAAATGAGTGTATGTAAAAGTCGTTAGTTTTCGAAGAAAACCAATATTTCAAAAAGGCCGTATTTTACAAGATATCGAGGGATATAAGAATTATATAATGACCATGAGAATTATAAGAATTAAAAATTTTTAAATACAACAAAGTCCAAGTACAAGAAATAGTAAGGAATTTACGATAAAAGGATTTATGAAGCGTAACATTTTCAAGAAACAATCGAACTTGAGAAAGGAAATTAAGTATTAATCATATATTGGAAAGCTAGAAAGTAGTACATCCATGCACACCATGCAATTAGAATATTAGAAGCTAACCAAGACAATTACAAAGCCAAATGGGAAGTACATAACCAAACCATACTAGTTAGGGGAATAGTAATTGGAATAATACTTGTAATAGTGCAAGGTATGGGTTGTAGCTTGGATGGTCACACAAGAAAGTCTCAGAAATCAGCCATGATATCATTCCAGATATATACAAACACAAATACACCAAACTTACAAGAGAATCCAAGAAAAAAGTTCTTTCCCCCCTTGCATTTCTTCAATTCAAATTTTCAAGAACAAGGAGGAAAGAAAAATTACAAACTCAAGTTTTAGAGCTTTAAAATCACCAAATTTTAACCATTATTCCTTCATATCATAGATAAGGTATGTACCAAATTTCAAGGCCATCCATTGAATTTTTAATTTATAAAAAATGTTTGAAGATGAGGGTGAATAGAGACTCCAAATTTTTTTAACTAGTTTCCTGATTTCTTTTGCAAGTTTAAGAAGGATAAGCATAGTTAAAGGCTCCCTTAAGACTTAAAAGATCTTTTTAGTATGTTTAAGGATTTAATAAATGTATAAACCTCCTCCACCCTTTGTATTTCTTTGATATTTAAGCATAGTTACAAGATGTGTTCATCTATAACATGATTCTTAGAGAATGGAGTTTGAATTATTAAATATTGATGGTTAATTATTATGTGTTGATGATGTTTTAATAGAGTTAATGAACGGAACTTTAAATAAATTTAGTGGATTTGATGATTGGGTTGTTGGTTTATAAATTTAACGTATTTAAATTCGGGATCATTACGCGTATAGCCGTTATAATGTTCGTGTGCCTTTAGGATTGTTTTGAAGCATATTTCCGAAATGCTAAACATATATTTTTGAACACCAATGGATATTAATATAAAGGTCTTCGTTTCTAGTTTGTAACCATATAAAGATCGTGCCGAGATGATTTACAGATTAGGAGAAATGTTCATTTTAGTGAACATAGTGGAGAAGATAAAACTGCTACCTACTGCTGATTTTGAGGGTAAAATTGAGGCCCTTAAACATTGTTTAAAGTTATGGATCTTGGTCAGTAGATGACTTATACAGTGAGAAAGTCCTCTTTAAAATTTGAGCTAAGATATTAATTTTTAGATTTTATAATAATGTCAGAGCGAAAGTCGCGCAAAGTGAGAGCACCAAACAATTACCACAACATAGCCACAACATCCTCTGTTTATGTTCCCTTAGCTCATCTGTTGATTCATCATTATGATAGATGGCAGTCCTAAGATTATGTAACTTTGAATTTCCAAGAGATAGATCATCCAGCTCCAGAAATCCAATTTTCTTTCCATCAGGATTAAAGATTAAAACTTTAGTCCCTAGACTCATTTCTATCTTGGATCCTCCAATAGGCATATCAACAACATATTCAGATTGATCAATGTACTTTGGAATGTAGTTTGATTTGTAAGACATTCCTCTCTGCTTTAACTGTATCAAGTTCTTTATGAATGCAAACCATCTAGCAGTTACAGAATTAGTTACCTTGAGAATTGTAGCAATAAATTCCAATTCCTGCCATGGTTTGTCTCGTAACTGTTCTTGATTCAACCTTAAGCTTCTCTCAGACTCCAGAAAATAGATTATTTTCTATTCAGCATGATCAATAAAAATTTGCACTGATATGATCTTCTGTAAGTCTTCAAGCATTACATTGTCTCCAATTTCTGTCAAATAAGAATTCTTTCTTAGAGTCAAAGCATCTCCTATAAATGGATCATCAACATTTAATCTTCCAAGACCACTTGTGATTTCAGGTTGTCTATATCGATAACTTCCACTATAAATCTTCTTTAATGTTTCAGAAGAATCTCTTCTAGGTGCTGGTTTCTTGCTTCCCTTCAAAAGTAAGTTCTGGCATATCATAGACTATGTCTTCAGAATCAGGATTTGATAAATCTGCTTGAATTGGGTTTTAATAAATCAATAACATGAGTAGAATCATAGGTTGTGATTGGTTGAATAACAGCTTCTTCCTTAACTTGAGCAATGTCAGAGGTGAATTTCAGCTTATCAGCCCAGTCAGCTCTATAAATCTTCCTTCTTTGGTGAGCTTGGTTGATTTCTTCTTCTTCTTCATTTCTTTCTTCAATATCATAAGCTGGAACTAATGTATAGATTAGATTTATTAGTATTTTAGATTTAGTTTCCTTAAATACTAATTTCTTCTTTGCAACAGCTTTGGCTTTAGACTTTAAAATCTTTGACTTCTCTTATATCTCCTCTTTTCCTTTAAGCTTCTTGTCAGCAGTTAAAATAGCTTGAGATCTGAGAGATCTTTCATCTTCTGCCTGACTAACTTCCCTTATAACTACACCTCTGGTTGGTCTATTAGAAGGATCATCTTCATAAAGTACTTGAGAGATAACAACAATATCAGTATTTGTTGTCTTCATGGAATTCTTGAAGTCTTCCTCCATTTTCCTTAGCTGTTCAAGATCAACTCCAGAATTTTCTCTTTTAAAGATTCTTCTACTCACCTCAGAGTTAAATGCTTGAATCTTTGGATCCTTGTAGAATAGAGTTGTCTTTCTTCCTTTTACTTTCAGAGTTTGAAGATATTGACTTGCTTGAACACTAGCTTCTATTTCCTGAATACCTTGATCTTCATTAGTAGGAGTTGTGACTTGTAAAGATTGTTGCATTTTTGTAGTCACAGTCAATTCTTTAACTCTTCTTTCATTTCTCACACTCTCTCCACCGTGTCTAGATTAAGATCTAGTGATCGCTTTTGATGAACCACTAACTCCAACTAGCTCTTCACCTCTTCTCCTTTCACTATCCTTATGTCCCCCCTTATTACCTCCATCAGGATTTTTATCATCAGTATTTATCAATGTCAGCTGTTTGCATTTAGATTTAACAATTTTCTCCCCCTTTTTGTAATCATCAACAAACAGTAGAGAAAGAATCAGCTCCATTGAATTATGTACTTCTGTAAGTTGATCAGACATTTGAACTTGTTTAGCTTCCAATCTATCTTGACTGGCTTCAATTGTATTCTGTCTGAAAACTATTGGTGTAATTTGTTTCTGAATTTCCTGATGAGTAGTTAGCCTTGAAGCAATCAATGATTCTTTGATTTGATTTATTTGAGAAGTGGTTGCTTCTTGAGCTGTATGTAAGGATCTGAAAACTAAAGTTAATGCTTTCAGATGATTCAGCATATCAGGATTCTTAATCTTCTATTTTTCTATTTCCAGATGTGCAACAGCTTTTGTTCTGAAAATAGGATATGTATCATCTTTCCAATGAGCATTCCAGAGATTATCAAAATAATCCTTTTCCTTCTTAGCATTTAACTCTTTCATTTAATGTTGTCTCACTTGCATATGCATATCTTCAGGGAAGAAAAGATCATCCTCAGGATCTATAATAGCATTAGAAATATGAGCTTCTTCGCCATCATTAGATTCTTCAATAACAACTCGATTTTGCACTAATTGATGAACTTCATCACCGGCTTCAGCATGTAGAATAGAATTAAAAATTTGTGCAGTATGTGATCCAGCAGCTTCAGAAGCTTCCACACCATTAGTAGTTAACTCCACATCTTCAAGAATTGTAGATAAATGAACCGTAGCTTCAAAATTTACTTCCAGGACCTCAATTCCTGTAGAATGCTATGGTGATTCTGAAATGGATGAAACCTTATGAATGGACTGTTGTGCTACTTCATCTTCAGCAACAACAGGGATTTTCCCAGGTGATGGAAAAATAGAGTAAATGGACTGTTTTTCAAGAAAAACAGGGATTGTCTCATGTGGTAGAATAGTAGAATGTATGGACTGCAAGAAAGTATCATTACTTAGACTTACAAGGAGATTAACAACACTTGGTACATCAGAGTTTATTTGAGGTTCAACAGACTATTGTTCAGCATCTGTTTCTTTAGTACTATGTGCACCTGCAAACATATAACAAGTAAAAATTAATCTCTTTATTCATTTAAAGTAGTCTCACTACTCCTCACACCACACATCTCATGACTTTTAATAGTCAGATTTTCCTCACAAGGATTACTAAATCCTATCTCTCATCTACCTTTCCTTTTTCCAGGAAAGATCCTGTCTCCGTTTAATTATGTTTTTCTCTCAATCTTTTCATACATCTCACAAAAAAAACTCAGAAAGATTGTCCTAAAGAAATAAGAGGTGGCTAAAGAAGGTGATTTGTGGTTATACAACTAGAGGTAGTCCTTAAATAAGGTCTATAAATAATCATACTGATGATTTATATCATGAAAAATAAATGCTAAAAATACTAAATCAATATTTTGAAATAAATGCTGATAAAGTAATAACAATATTTATACCTTGTGAATCCGAAGATGCAGCTTCCGTGCAGACATTCAGTGGTAGTACTGACAAAACATCAGTAGACAACTGAGACGGATGAATTATGCCTTCAGTATCTATAATAAGAGTCACTGCAGCAGGAGTAGGGCCTTTATTGCAACTTTGATGCAATGGTTCTTGTGTAGTGATAAGTGGCATTTTATACCACTTAGAACGTCTTAAAATGGCTTAAATTGGTGTCTTGAAATCAAGTATTTTGTGTATTTGATGCGTTTTTCTAGTGTTTATGCATTTCAGGGTATTAGTTGCATTTCGGGGGAGGAATCATCAAGAATAAGCCTTGGCATGTGTTCACCATTACGAGAGGAAAGGAACGGGCAGATTACGGCGAAGAAACGAAGCAAACTTGGATTTTTTCCAGTAGAGGCCTGCGCGCCCGCACAGCTATGCTGAGCGGCCGCGCAGGGTCGGGAATTTTGCTGAATTATTTTAGACTTCTACTTCTGTTTGGCTTCCAACTTCTATGTAATCTGAGTTTTATGGGACTATTATATAAGTAGATTTGAGACGTTTTCACAGGGGGGATTAAGAAGAAGAAGATTGTGTTTTACGCAAGAAGCGAAGGAGATAAGGAAGAAGACCGATTTAGCACACCGCAACGAAGAGGAAGCATATTTTCTTGTGATTCTTGTTTCGTTGTAACGTTGGATGCTAGTTTTCTTGCTTTGACTTATTTACTCTTGTGAAATACTCTGTTTTAATATAATTAGTTTAGTTATTATTTTCTTGTGTTTGTTTATCATGATTTCATATGAACCCATGATGGCGATAAGTTCTATTATGGGCTAATCGTGATCATGGGGTTACAACGGATTTATTATGGAATTCTTTAGTTAATTGTTTAATACTTTAGTGTGTGATGATTGCTTGATATCTAGTATTGGTTGTGCGTATTTGTCTTATGTGCGTCGCGAACATATAAGATAGGGTGTTAATCTCTTGTGAAGCGACGGTGGATCTTGAGATTTAGAACTTGCCATGCTAGCATAGGTTCATGTACGTTGTGCATGATTAGTGGGTAACTCTAACAGTTTTATTTGCCCTATGTAATCAAAAAGAATAACTTGTGCTTAAATCGTTGTGTTGTCAATTTCTGTAGACATATAGGAACTCAACATAATTGATGACTATTCAACTTCTATCTTAATTGTGGATGCTTGGTGGAATGGTATTAGTACAATGAAAGTTGGCTTTTATCAGTTTCGTGTTATTCGATTAATATCATCACTGTCACATGCTAAAGGTAATAACAATGGCTATAGAAGGAAGTAATAATGAAGTTGTGATCTCATGAGTGTTTTATTATTGATAAATTGAAGTGTTAGTTAAGTGGTTAATTAAGTAGTTAATTATAGTTAATATTTAATCAACAATTTTAAGTGTTATTATCTTAACATTGAGAAGTAATCATACATTGGTGAGTGAGTTTAATTAGACAATAATTTAGTCTGAGTCTCTGAGGGAACGAACTAGAAAATATTCTATATTACTTGCGAACGCGTATACTTGCGTGAATATTAGCGCGTGTTTTCGCCCTAACAAGTTTTTGGCGCCGCTGCCGGGGACTCGGCGTATTTGTTTAGTTTATGTACTTACCATCATTGGTCGTTAGGACTCAGTGATTAGGACGTAGTAGTTACTTATTTTTTCTGGTTGTGTTTCAGGTACTTTAGCATTCGTTTATGCAAACTCGTTCTCGTGCTCGCAAGAGGACTTTAGATACAGCTGAGGAGACAGACGAAGTTCTTGATATTCCGGAGAAGTTAGATTTTGAGGATTCGGATTCAGGAACTGAGGAGAAAGAACCAGTAAACATGGGAGATCGTATTGTTCAAGCTGATCCAGCTCTTATGGATGTTTCTCGGCCTAAAATTGATGACATTCAGTCAAGCATCCTTCATCCGGCTATTCAAGCTAACACCTTTGAAATCAAGCCGGGCACTATTCAGATGGTGCAGAATTCTGTTTCTTTTGGAGGAGCGGCAACTGAAGACCCCAACATGCACATAAGGAATTTTGTCGAGATCTGCAGCACTTTTAAGTATAATGGCGTGACTGATGAGGCTATCAAGTTGAGGCTTTTCCCATTCTCACTAAGGGACAAGGCTAAAGACTGGTTACATTCTGAACCAGCTGGGTCCATCACTACGTGGCAAGATCTTGCGCAAAAGTTTCTGGTGAAGTTTTATCCGATGGCAAAGACTGCTGCTATGAGGAGTGCTCTTACTCAGTTTGCGCAGCAACCTATAGAATCTATGTGCGAGGCTTGGGAACGCTACAAGGAAATGTTGAGAAAATGTCCACATCATGGAATGCCGGATTGGATGGTGATCACTGGTTTCTATAATGGTTTGGGGGCCCAATCTCGGCCCATGCTCGATGCAGCAGCTGGAAGCGCCTTATGGGCTAAAAGCTATACTGAGGCGTATAATCTTATCGAGACGATGGCTGCAAATGAGCATCAAAACCCAACTCAAAGGATGACGTCAGGCAAGGTAGCAGGTATTCTGGAAGTTGATGCAGCCACCGCTATTGCAGCCCAGCTCCAAGCGCTATCAATGAAGGTTGATTCTTTGGCTACGTATGGAGTTAATCAAATAGCTATGGTTTGTGAGCTTTGTGCAGGTTCTCATGCTACGGATCAGTGTTCTCTTGTAAACGAATTAGTTCAGTATGTGAATAATTATCAGCGACAACAGCAGCCTGTGCCAGCGACCTATCATCCTAACAACAGAAATCATCCAAATTTCAGCTGGGGGAATAATCAGAATGCTATTCAACCACCATATCAGCAAGGAGTGAGTAAACAGTTTAACCCACCTGGATTCCAGCAACCACAGCAGTATGCTACAAGGCAATCATATCCTCAACAGGGAAGTGCAGCTGCACCTACTAGTGCTGATTTTGAGGAACTTAAGCTGTTGTGCAAGAGTCAGGCGGTTTCTATCAAGACCTTGGAAAATCAAATTGGTCAATTAGCCAATGCAGTGCTCAATCGTCAACCTGGCACTCTTCCCAGTGACACGGAAGTACCAGGCAGGAAGGAAGCTAAAGAGCAAGTCAAGGCTATTACCTTAAGGTCTGGAAACGTAGCTGATGCTGAAAAGGCAAAAGAAGTAGAAGCTGAAATTAGAGGTGAAGAATCTAAGCAAAAGGAGAAAGCGGTGGAACCAAGGAAGACTACTGTTGAACACACTCTGCCTGAGGCTAATACAGGGGAGAAACAGCTCTATCCTCCACCACCTTTTGCTAAGAGATTGCAGCAACAAAAGCTGGATAGACAGTTCGGGAAGTTTCTGGAGGTGTTCAAGAAACTTCACATCAATATACCTTTCGCTGAGGCTCTGGAACAAATGCCTAGTTATCCAAAGTTTATGAAGACTATTCTTTCAAGGAAGGTGAAACTGGATGACCTTGAAACCGTTGCTCTCACAGAAGAATGCAGCACTGTTCTACAACAAAAGTTACCACCAAAACTGAAAGATCCAGGAAGCTTCACCATTCCTTGCACCATTGGCAATCTAACTTTTGACAAGTGCCTTTGTGATTTGGGAGCAAGCATTAATCTGATGCCCTTGTCGATCTTTAAAAAGCTGGATCTGCCTGATCCAAAACCCACATACATGTCACTACAATTGGCGGACCGTTCCATTACTTACCCAAGGGGCATAGTTGAGGATGTGCTCGTCAAGGTGGATAAGCTCTTCTTTCCTGCTGATTTTGTTATTCTGGATTTTGAGGAAGATAAGAAGATTCCCATAATCTTGGGGAGGCCTTTCTTGGCTACTGGCCGTACCTTGATAGATGTGCAAAAAGGGGAACTTACTATGCGGGTCCAAGATCAGGATGTGACCTTCAACGTATTCAAGGCAATGAAATTCCCTACAGAAGATGAGGAGTGCTTAAAAGTGGATGTGATTGATTCTGCGGTTACATCGGAACTCGATCACATGCTAATGTCTGATGCATTGGAAAAGGCCTTAGTGGGGGATTTTGACAGCGATGATGAAGATAGCAACGAGCAATTACAATATCTGAACGCTTCTCCCTGGAAGCGAAAGCTGGACATACCATTTGAATTTCTTGGTACTTCTGACCTCAAGAACGCTGAAGGGAAGCTCAAACCATCACTAGAGGAAGCACCTACCTTGGAGCTCAAGCCATTATCTGAACACTTGAGGTATGCTTTTTTAGGTGATTCATCTACGTTACCTGTTATTATTTCATCTGACCTTTCAAGTAGTGAGGAAGACAAGCTCTTAAGGATTTTGAGAGAATTCAAATCGGCTATTGAATGGACCATAGCAGACATCAAGGGGATCAGTCCTTCATATTGTATGCATAAAATTCTGCTAGAGGAAGGTAGTAAGCCAACTGTGGAACAACAACGAAGACTGAATCCCATCATGAAAGAGGTGGTGAAGAAAGAAATTCTGAAATGGCTAGATGCAGCATCATTTATCCTATTTCTGACAGCTCGTGGGTGAGCCCCGTACAATGTGTACCTAAGAAGGGAGGTATCACTGTGGTCGCAAATGAAAAGAATGAGCTCATCCCTACTCGAACAGTTACAGGATGGAGAGTATGCATGGATTATAGAAAATTGAACAAAGCCACAAGGAAGGATCACTTCCCCCTTCCATTTATTGATCAGATGCTTAACAGATTGGCGGGTCATGAGTATTTTTGTCTTCTGGATGGTTATTCCGGGTATAATCAGATTTGTATTGCACCAGAGGATCAAGAAAAGACTACCTTCACTTGTCCATTTGGCACATTTGCTTTTCGCAGAGTTTCGTTTGGGTTATGTGGCGCACCGGCCACCTTTCAGAGATGTATGATGGCTATATTCTCTGACATGATTGGAAATAACGTCGAAGTGTTCATGGATGACTTCTCCGTCTTTGGACACTCATATGATGAATGTTTGAATAATCTGCGCGCCGTACTCAAAAGATGCGTGGAAACTAATTTGGTGCTTAATTGGGAGAAATGTCATTTTATGGTGCGTGAAGGCATTATCCTTGGGCATAAGGTCTCTAGCAAGGGTCTGGAGGTGGACAAGGCCAAGGTGGGAGTCATTGAAAATCTTCCCCCACCTAATTCTGTGAAAGGAATCCGTAGTTTTCTTGGTCATGCAGGTTTTTATCGGCGATTCATCAAGGACTTTTCAAAGATATCTAAGCCGTTGTGCAATTTGCTTGAGAAAGATGTGCCTTTCAAATTTGATGATGAATGTTTGGCAGCATTCGAGACTCTCAAGGAGAGTTTGATCACGGCACCAGTCATTACAGCACCAGATTGGACAGAACCATTTGAGATGATGTGTGATGCGAGTGATTATGCGGTAGGTGCAGTTCTGGGACAGCGCAAGAAAAATCTCTTCCATGTGGTCTACTATGCGAGTAAGACTTTAAATGGTGCCCAATTGAACTACACCACTACGGAGAAGGAGCTTTTGGCTATAGTCTTTGGCTTTGAGAAATTTCGATCTTATCTGCTTGGTACGAAAGTAACAGTATTCACTGATCATGCAGCTATTCGCTATCTGGTTTCTAAGAAGGATTCGAAGCCGAGACTCATTCGTTGGGTGCTTTTACTTCATGAATTTGAGTTAGAGATCAAAGATAGAAAAGGTACTGAGAATCAAGTAGCTGACCATCTCTCTAGGTTGGAGAATCCCGATTCTACTTCACAAGATAGGACGTTAATCAATGAATCTTTTCCGGATGAGCAGTTGTTTGCAATTCAGGAGGAAGAACCATGGTTTGCAGATATTGTAAACTATCTCGTCAGCAATATAATGCCTCCTAATTTGACATCCGCTCAAAAGAAGAAGTTTATGCATGAGGTGAAGTGGTATATGTGGGATGAACCATATTTGTTTAGACAGGGAGCTGACCAGATCATCAGGAGATGTATCCCGTTCTGTGAGACGGAGGGGATATTACGAGACTGCCATTCCACGGTTTATGGGGGACACTATGGAGGCGAGAAGACGGTAGCTCGTATTCTGCAAGCAGGTTTTTTCTGGCCTACTTTGTTCAAGGATGCTCATCAGTTTGTTTTAAGGTGTGATCGTTGCCAAAGAGTGGGAAATTTGTCAAGGAAGGATGAAATGCCATTAAATGTGATGCTTGAAGTCGAGGTCTTTGATGTATGGGGAATTGATTTCATGGGGCCTTTTATCTCGTCTTGCAATAATCAGTACATCTTGCTGGCAGTCGATTATATCTCAAAATGGGTCGAAGTTAAAGCTTTACCGACAAATGATGCAAAGGCAGTACTAAATTTTCTTCATAAGCAAATTTTCACAAGGTTTGGAACACCTCGGGTAATCATAAGTGATGAAGGATCGCATTTTTGAAACCGTAAGTTCACTTCTATGATGCAGCGTTATAATGTGAATCATCGAGTAGCTACTGCCTATCATCCGTAAACAAATGGTCAAGCGGAAGTGTCTAACAGAGAGATAAAGCGCATTCTAGAGAAGGTTGTTTGTCCGTCAAGGAAGGATTGGTCTTTAAAGCTCAATGAAGCTGTTTGGGCTTACAGAACAGCATACAAAACTCCACTTGGGATGTCACCGTTCCAGTTGGTGTACGGTAAGGGATGTCATCTACCTGCGGAGCTTGAGCATAAGGCCTACTGGGCATTGAAGAAGTTGAACCTGGATTTAGATGCAGCTGGTAAGAAAAGAATGCTTCAGCTTAATGAACTGGATGAATTTCGACTTCAAGCGTACGAAAATAACAAAATGTATAAGGAAAAGGTGAAGAGGTGGCACGATAGGAAGCTACATCCAAAGTTATTTGTACCAGGGCAACAAGTTCTCTTATTCAACTCTCGGCTCCGACTTTTTCCTGGGAAGTTGAAATCAAGGTGGTCTGGACCTTTTATTGTCAAAACTATGTTTCCACATGGAGCAGTGGAAATTTTTGAGAATGATCCGGACCAAGCATTCAAGGTTAACGGTCAGCGGTTGAAGCACTACTATGGGGACATGGAAAACCGAGAAGTGGTTAGCGCCATTTTGTTGACTACTTGAGCAGGGTACGAAACGTCAAGCTAATGACGAAAAAGAAGCGCTGCGTGGGAGGCAACCCATGAATTATTGTTACAGGAACCCTTAGAAGTTAATAACCTATCCAAAAACACAAAAAAATCAGAAAACAGGGGCTGAAATTTTTTTTTTCCAGTGACCCCCTGCGCGCCCGCGCAGCTATGCTGAGCGGCCGCGCAGGGGTCGAGGACCAGAAATTTTTTTACAGTTCAGAAAAAAAAAACACAAAAACAGTTTTAGCCCATAAACCCACGATTTGTTCCCACTACGCCATCATTTTATCCCTTAATTCCCAAACCCTAATCTAATCCACACCCTATATATACATACACCTATCCTACATATCGCCCACAAAACTTCCTACACTTAAACCCTCTCACAAACATCAAATATCAGTTCTTACACGCTTTTATTCACGAATCAATGGCACCCAAGAGAGCACGCACTATTGACAGCAGCAGCACAGTTCCTACTGCTGATTCATCGAGAGGTACTGCTGCAAGGCCTCGGTTAACTGACAGAGCCGCGGAGGAGGAGTACACTAGGCTGTTGGGTAAGCCGATTCTGAAGGAGAGGGGGTTTTTACCATCGGGGAGGGATGGTGAGTTGTTGCCCATGATTGCAGAGAAGGGGTGGATAGCTTTTTGTGAGTCACCCGAAGCAGTACCGATGAGCGTTATTCGCGAGTTCTACGCGAACATGAAGGCTGAAAAGAATGGGTTTTCTGTGGTCCGTGGGCTGACGGTTGATTATCATCCTGCGGCGATTCGCCATGTGCTTGGACAGCGAGAGAGGAAGCCCGAGGAGGAGAACTGGAATGAAAAGACTGCTGAGGATTTTGACTTGGATTTGATTTGTGCGACTCTCTGTCGACCGGGCACAGTTTGGACCCGCAGTACAGGCAATAATGAGTATCGTCACTTTCCGGCGATCACCATGAACAGGTATGCCCGTGCATGGAATGCATTTATTTGTGCTAATATTTTGCCTTCTTCGCATGCACACGAGGTCACAGTTGAGAGAGCACAGCTGTTGTGGGGAATTCTGAATGAGGAGTACTATGTGGACCTTGGTGAGTTTATCTACCAAGGAATTCTGAAGTTTTTGAGGGGAGCAAAGCATATGAACATCCCTTATGCATCTACGGTTACGAAGCTATGCCGAGCAGTGGGAGTGAACTGGCCGGCTCATGAGCAGTTGCAGTTGCCAGCCGCTCCGATTGATTCTGGCACTCTGAATAGGATGCAGGAGTGGACCGGTGGTGAGCCTGAGGAGCATGGGCTGGGTTATCGTCTTCCAGGAAGGCGTCCAGCACGAGGTGCTACTATGGCTAGGCCAGGGCATGATGAGGTTGGTTCTTCGAGAGCTCAGGAGGGTGCTGGGATGGTTGATGCCCAGTATAGGAGGCTTTCACGGCGGATGGATGCCATGTATGAGACACAGAGCAGGTTTGCTCAGGAACTCACCCTTGCGTTAGGGACTGCTTTTCGAGGCCTTGGAGCTGATATCCAGTGGCCAGTTTTTGGTGAGGACTCTGCATACCCGCCGCCTGATACTCCACCCACTGAGGGTGATGATGATGATGACTCCGAGTAGGTATACCCTGTGTTCCTTTCTACTACTTTCACTGAGGACAGTGAAGATTTTTAGTTTGGGGGTGGTAGTTAAGGAATATTGTGTGTGTGAGTCATTTAGTTGCATATTCATGATAGTTTAGTTCATATAGTTGCATAATTTATGCCATATAGTTTTTTTTATGAATGTCATGTAGCTCATGCATTTACCATGATCCCTTTTGCAATGATTTATCGACTGAATTGTGATATTGATGTGAGTGTAGTGATAGCATTAAAGTGATATAAAGTTGTGTAGGTTGATATGCATGCTAGAAACAATTGTAAGTCCACTAAGTCTTAGAGAATGCGAAAGGGCTAGATTGTGTTATGATTTGGTTGTTTTCAAGGTCAATCTACTTATTATGCTTAGAATTCGATTATAGGTTCTTAGTGATAAAGACATGAAAAAGAAAAATTTTGGAGAAAAAAATATGGAAGTTGTTGCTAGTTGTGGCTAGGCGTCAATTGGCTAGTAGCCGGCTCGCGTATGTTGCGAGTAGTCTAGGGTTGAGCAAGATGGAGCGAAACGCACTTGCTCAGAAATTAAAAAAAAAAAAAATTAAAAAAAAAAAAAAATTTGGCATAATTGATCAAGAGTGGGCTCTTTGGTATTCGAGTTATTAAGTTCTTAGGGGACTTTGTGCCTAGCGACCTAAGGCTTTTAGAGTCTGGGATCCGCTAACCTAACGCTCGTTACATGGATATCATTGTATAAGTCTTTTGTGGACCTCACTCATTGCACGGTCAAATAAGCATTTGAGTTGTAAATAAAAAGCACGATTCCGTAGTAAGCTCCAGAGTTCTTGTAGTGTTGTATATCACTTTGTGCCTGGAATTTTTATTCTTTGTATAATCGTAGGATTGCCTTGAGGATAGTCTAGTCACAGTAATTGGTCTAGTTCCGAAGCATATCTGTTAAGCATTTGCACACACCACGTTTCTGGCTGTATGTCCGTTTGCATGAGTTTATTGATCTTTAGTTGTCTAACTGCATTCGTTGAGATGTGGCAATTTGGTTGATTAATTGTAGTAAGGGGGATCACTGCATTTTCATATAGATTGCATTCATGCATATTTTTATTTGTTTTTGAGTCTGTGACGCTTGAGGGCAAGCATCGATTTAAGTTTGGGGGTGTGATAAGTGGCATTTTATACCACTTAGAACGTCTTAAAATGGCTTAAATTAGTGTCTTGAAATCAAGTATTTTGTGTATTTGATGCGTTTTTCTAGTGTTTATGCATTTCAGAGTATTAGTTGCATTTCGGGGGAGGAATCATCAAGAATAAGCCTTGGCATGTGTTCACCATTGCGAGAGGAAAGGAACGGGCAGATTACGGCGAAGAAACGGAGCAAACTTGGATTTTTTCCAGTAGAGGCCTGTGCGCCCGCGCAGCCATGCTGAGCGGTCGCGCAGGGTCGGGAATTTTGCTGAATTATTTTAGACTTCTACTTCTGTTTGGCTTCCAACTTCTATGTAATCTGAGTTTTATGGGACTATTATATAAGTAGATTTGAGACATTTTCACAGGGGGGATTAAGAAGAAGAAGATTGTGTTTTACGCAAGAAGCGAAGGAGATAAGGAAGAAGACCGATTTAGCACACCGCAACGAAGAGGAAGCATATTTTCTTGTGATTTTTGTTTCGTTGTAACGTTGGATGCTAGTTTTCTTGCTTTGACTTATTTACTCTTGTGACGTACTCTGTTTTAATATAATTAGTTTAGTTATTATTTTCTTGTGTTTGTTTATCATGATTTCATATGAACCCATGATGGCGATAAGTTCTATTATGGGCTAATCGTGATCATGGGGTTGCAACGGATTTATTATGGAATTCTTTAGTTAATTGTTTAATACTTTAGTGTGTGATGATTGCTTGATATCTAGTATTGGTTGTGCGTATTCGTCTTATGTGCGTCGCGAACATATAAGATAGGGTGTTAATCTCTTGTGAAGCGACGGTGGATCTTGAGATTTAGAACTTGCCATGCTAGCATAGGTTCATGTACGTTGTGCATGATTAGTGGGTAACTCTAACAGTTTTATTTGCCCTATGTAATCAAAAAGAATAACTTGTGCTTAAATCGTTGTGTTGTCAATTTCTGTAGACATATAGGAACTCAACATAATTGATGACTATTCAACTTCTATCTTAATTGTGGATGCTTGGTGGAATGGTATTAGTACAATGAAAGTTGGCTTTTATCAGTTTCGTGTTATTCGATTAATATCATCATTGTCACATGCTAAAGGTAATAACAATGGCTATAGAAGGAAGTAATAATGAAGTTGTGATCTCATGAGTATTTTATTATTGATAAATTGAAGTGTTAGTTAAGTGGTTAATTAAGTAGTTAATTATAGTTAATATTTAATCAACATTTTAAGTGTTATTATCTTAACATTGAGAAGTAATCATACATTGGTGAGTGAGTTTAATTAGACAATAATTTAGTCTGAGTCTCTGAGGGAACGAACTAGAAAATATTCTATATTACTTGCGAACGCGTATACTTGCGTGAATATTAGCGCGTGTTTTCGCCCTAACATGTAGCTGGAGAATCAGGAGTTGTTGGATGATTTTGACAACCATGTTCTTGTGTACACTACTCTACAATTGTAGTAATAGACTCCTGAGCAGTATCAATTAGAGGCTCTTGTTCTTCAATATCTGTTGCACCACTTTGAGGTGCATGTTCTTGTGGGATTGGATCATGAGATGTAGTTGTTGTACCCCTTTAAGATACAGGTTCTTATGTGCTTGATCCAGGGAAAAGTCCTTTCCCTTGCAGCCTCTTGACACTAGCTTCTACTTGCTCATGAGAGACTTCCCTTACTCTCTTGTGATATTGCTTGACTGGAGTTTCAGATAGCTCTACAAGTGCCTCAGCAGTAGTCTGAATTTCAGAATTTAGATTTGATGCACTCTGTGTCTCCTTAGCAATTTCTTGTTTAATTTGGAGCAAGTGCTGATTGAAATAGGATTTCACCGACCTTCTTTTCTTTGGTCTAGGGTTTGCACCAGTATCAGCAATTGTGTCTTTTTCAGTTGATGGAACAACTGGTTTTGAAGAAAAATCAGATGAAAGGTTTGGAAATCTGGAAGATAGGGTAGCATTGTCCTCATCTGAATATGATTCTAATCCAGCAAGTACAAGTTTTCTCTTTACAATTTCTGAAGGTTTTTAAGAATGAGGAACTTAAGATGCTTCATCTTTTGACTTAGCTACAACATGATTTGTAGCTTTCTTAGCCAATTCTTTCTTTTTTTTGGCAACAAGTGTCTTTTGGGAGACACCTGAGGTGGCTTCTATTTGAGATTGTTCTGGGGGTTGAGTTTGTGTTTGGATTTGTGTTTGGGTTGTTGTGCTGGGGTGCACTACAGGGGGGTTTCCAAAGGTAATTTTCTGTAGCTTAGCACTTTGACTGTTAAGCAAACCATAAGTCTCAGGAAGCCTTGCTAAAAGCAAGTTCCTCGCAACTAGTGGTAACCTTAAAGGAGCTAAATTCAACAGCTTTTCATCTTGTGAAATTACGTCGGAAAAAGCCCTGTTTTTCAATTTAAACACTGACACTATTTGATTAGAGGGGGATAGGGGTATCAGGAAAACAAACATTGAAAATCAACTGACAGAATCTAGCATAATATACTATATTTCTATCAGCATTTATCCTGTCACCAATAAAAGACAGAACTACTCTACCATAATGTGAACCATGAATTAGAGAGTACCCTATCTGTTGTGTCATAATCGGCAAGGTATCAAAATTCGAAGATTTGTTGTAACACCCCCAGATCCGGGGTCGGGAATCCGGGTTGTCACGGTCTTTCTTTCCACAATATCACTTTACTTAATTAATAATAAATACCCTCATGCTGTGACCCCACACTAACACACACCACAACTCGTTATAGTCTCAGAGATGAAATTGAAATAAGTACAAGTCTTTGAATCCACAATTTAAAATTATTACAACCCAAAATGATTACTTGATAATTTACAGTTAATTGCCATTATCTGCCACAAGTTATAATTATACATAATTGGATTCTCAAAAGTAGATGGTCTAAACTACAATGGATCTACCTCTGCAGCTATAGCAGCTACAATATCAGCGGGAAGACGCGGGACGCTTCCCACGCGCTTGCGCTGGGTCTGCTGGAGTCTGGCCATCTCTCCTAACTGTTGTTGTGTGATGAAGACATAAAGCAAGAGTGAGCCTTACAGCTCGCAAGATAATATGTATAGTGATAACAATAATATAAGTATCTAAATGGATACTTAATAGCATCTCTATCATATGCAAGATAATTACTTGCTAGATATAAGTAAAAACAAGGAATGAAGTTACCAATACTACATCACACTTATATCATATAAAGTTACTTGAACTGCCACCGTTCAAAGTATTATAAGTTTTAAGAAAAACATCCCATAGATGAGACCACAAGTTAAGACTTGAATAGATTCAATCTTTGAAATATTATTGAATGAAAAAGTTATGAGATACTTTATTTAGTCCTGATATATATATATATATATATATATCCACATATATATATATCCCGAAAACATTTCCTGGAACCTCTGTTATGTGAAGTATGAACAGAGTTCGAAACATCCAATGAATTTTGGAAAGGAAAAGAATTTTGGCATAAACCCGATATCTTGCTGATCAGGCAAAGATACCAATAAGTAACCTTTTCTACTAGTAGATGGACGAATTCCCCACTGGTCATCACCCTGGTCATAATTAAGACCTATGCTGGACTGCCACTCAGCCACTTATGCATTTGATGGACTCCCACTGAGCCACTTACACAATAATAGACCGTACCCCGGCCTGTCGCTTATGCCGACTCAATGAGAGGGGCTTACTTCCCGAACGTTGGGCAAGTAATCAATTCATTTACCAAATCTGCAACCTTGTTGCGAATATAAAATACACCACAGAGCCGGATTCCCCAGGTTTTGAGCGAGTATTTAAATCCCCTTAAAAGGAAGATCTTAAATATAAAAATGAGTTTTGGGATCCGCTCTGACTTTTAAAAATCATTTTGAAGACTCGAAAACACTTTAAAGAGTGTTTGGAGTAAGGCTGATTTAATGAAGTAAATCAGTCCCCAGAATATTTGAAAATATCTGAATATTATTAATTAAATAATATTCCCATAAAGAATAATCTTTATAAAAATAATTGAAGTAGAAGTATTAAATTTATACTTGAAACGAGTATTAAATAACCCAAGATATACTTATATGAAAGTATTATCTTTATTTGAATAATCGAAAATAAGTTTGATTATTTACACCTTATTCTTTAATAAAATAAAGAATATACTTCAGCAAATAATCGGAGTCATAGATCCTCAAATGAATATTCAAATAATATTCAATAAATAAAATAAGCTGAGTCATAATACCTCGAATGAATATTATAAATAATATTCATTAAATAAAATAAAGGAGTCATACATCCTCAAATGAATATTCAAATAATATTCAATAAATAAAATAAAAAGTCATACGCCTTCGAATAATATTCGAAATAATATTCAATAATAAAATAAAGTTAAAGTTATCGAATAAACCTTATTCGATTTATAGTTTGGAAAACTATAACCATATATATATATATAAATATATATATATATCCTTATCCATATATACAAGATTACTCGGGATCCTCGACTCCCGGTTTTAGAAAATATTTTCACCTTTTGGGTCCCTATACTAAGGGTATATGCAAGATACAACTATCCTCTAGCATAGGTATTATCAAATATACCAACAGATATATATCTCAAGAATATAAAACAGGCATGCATATATACCATATCACATGCTACAATATATCGCAACATTTGCTAAATAACAATCATGCAATATCACAAGATAATGCATATACATACATTTACATCACAACAACAGTGTATCGGATAGAATACTTGCCTGAGCGACTTGGGGGTGAGAAAGGCTCGGGACGAGTCTGATAACCTATAAACAACAAGTAAGTTGGAATTAAACCAAAATCACTTGTAAATCTATGCTTTAGCTAATTTAGACTCTAATGCTAGTTTTACGCTCACCGATTCGCTTAAGTCACTCGGGTACCCTCGACTCCACCATTTTTAATAACTTAACCTTTACGAGTTTTAAAGCGATTCCTTCGCGAATGACTTACCAACTGCCTAACGCACTTACCATAAATGTTTCACACATTAATTAACCCTTTTTGGTCTTTAACCTATGTTTCAAAGTAAGGCGAGGGAAAAAGTTTCGTCCGCGAAACGCCGTTACTTGAAACGGTCGTTTCTCCTAAACCGTAAATCGGAATCGAACGAACTACATATCAAAACGAAGCTCGTAACATGAGCTATCTAAACATGGCAGTGGTCACAATTTAGCAGGGGGTTCTCGGGTCCTAATGCTATGCACAAAAACAGTCCAAAGAAAATCGGACGTTACGACGGCTATGTTTACGCGATTTCCCATTTTTTAAACTACCCACAATCAACACAAACCATCCTCAAATCCAACACACAACAAACACCCATCCTTATCACATCATAACAACCCCAACCAATTCAATTTAACCATTCATACTTATGCTTAAACTTTACTTTAATCATTCTTAAGTTTCTTTAAATCAAAACCACAAAATTACCATTTCATTTCACTACCATTCCCAATCTCAAACTCTAATCATAACAACAACTACAATAACATCCTACTCATCAAAATCACCTTATAATATATATGAACCTAGGGTTTGAAAATGGTATACCTTCCTTGAAGTGGTGGGTTGAGCTAGGAAGCCTTAAGAAGCTTGGAGAAGCCTTAGGAAAGCTTGGATCTTCAAGAAAAACAAGAAAAAGTTCAAGTTAAAAACTTGAAAACACTATTCATTGTCTTCTTCATTGATTAAATGGAGAAGCTAGAGAAAGAATTAATGGCCTAAACTCATGATATAGCCATAACTAAGCATAAAGATGGTTAGGGAATTTTCTTACCAATTAAGGATGCTTGGATCTTGATTTTGGAAATTTTTTTCTTTGAAAAAGGCAAAAAGCCGAGAGCTAATATGAAGAACAATGCCTTGGCTGATTTTTTGATTTTTGATGAAATGATTTGCTAGTTGGTTGGCTTGGTTTTGTTTTTGATTTAGCAAATTACCACCTTGCCCTTGAATTTGTGTGGTCCTTAATCAACCACACCTCCCTTCTTCCATGTCATGCTTATGTCACCCTTATGATGTCATCCTCCCTTCCTTGTCTCCTTTCTATTGGTTGGATGACATCACTCCCATTAAACCCTTTGATTAGCTTCCTAATCGTTTGCCTAATGACCGCTGATCTGTTGTACGGTTCGCTTAACTTTCGTTCTCGTTTATCGTTTGAAGGATCATACCCGGGATCTTATTACTTAGGTTCCCTTAACCTTTCTCAATACGTTATATTCCTTTTTATGATCCTCTATTATAATCCTTTAATTTAAATCCTTTTTATCCTGTTACCTTATACTCAATTCTCTCCGTATCTTGTGGATTTCCGGGAAAAACCAAAGTGTTCGGAATTGGGTTCTGACGATATTTACATACACTTATATACTTCATATAGTACTAATAAAATCCCAGAATATCCATAACAGAACCCCTACATAGTGTGGCGTGAAAAGTTTTCTCATTCAGCTAAAACACTATTCACAAGGGTTACAAAAAGTTGAAAAATTTTGGGGTTATTACAGTCTCCCCTCCTTAAAAGGATTCCGTCCCGGAATCAAACAGAAAACAATTGGGGGTACTTTTCTAGCATTGCGCTCTCTAGTTCCCAAGTCGATTCTTCCACATTATGATTCTGCCATAGTACTCTGACTAGCTTGATCACCTTGTTCCGAAGCACCTGCTCCTTCTTATCCATAATCCTTACTGGCTTCTCCACGTAAGTTAGATCTGGCTGCATATCCACCTGCTCATACTCCACTATGTGCCTGGCATCTCGATGATACCTCCTTAGCATTGACACATGGAACACATTATGAACTTGTTGCAAATTAGGGGGTAGGGCTAGCTCGTAAGCTAACTTTCCAATCCGTCTTAATATCTCAAAAGGTCCAATATATCTTGGGCTTAGTTTTCCTTTCTTTCCGAACCTCATTAATCCCTTCCAAGGGGATACTTTCAACAGTACTAAGTCCCCTACTTCATATTCCTTGTCCTTTCGGGCTAGGTCTGCATATTTCTTTTGTCTGTCTTGGGCTGCTACAAGTCGCCCTCTGATAAGATCCACTATATCTTTGGTCCTTTGGACCACTTCGGGTCCGAGCATCTTCCGCTCTCCTACTTCATCCCAGTATAAGGGAGATCGACACCTTCTTCCGTACAAGGCCTCATAAGGCGGCATCCCGATGCTAGCATGAAAGCTATTGTTATAAGAAAACTCGATCAACGGCAGGTGATCATCCCAACTTCCTTTAAGGTCTATTGCACAGACTCTCAACATATCCTCTAGTGTCTGGATGGTCCTTTCACTCTGTCCATCCGTCTGGGGATGGTACGCGGTACTCATATTTAACTTGGTCCCCGCACATTCCTGAAAGCTCCTCCAAAATCTGGAGTTGAACCTTGGGTCTCGGTCTGAGACAATGGACGCTGGGACTCCATGTCGCGTCACTATTTCCTTAAGGTAAATGTCCACCAGTCTATTGACTGTGTATCTCTCGTTGATAGGAATGAAATGAGCTGACTTTGTCAGTCGGTCTATAATTACCCAAATGGCGTCGTGATTGGCTTTCGTCCTTGGTAAGCCTACAACAAAATCCATCGCTATCTGTTCCCATTTCCATTCGGGAATCTCCAGGGGTCGCAAAAGTCCACTGGGTCTCTGGTGCTCTGCCTTTACTCTTTGGCAAGTCAAACACTTGTTCACCCATTCTGCTACGTCCCTCTTCATGTTGGGCCACCAGTAATATTCCTTCAAATCCCTATACATCTTGGTACTTCCTGGGTGAATGGAATACCTTGAACTATGGCTTTCATCCAAAATCTCATCTTTAAGTTCTTGAACATTCGGAACCCAAATTCGGTAGGAATACCTCATTATCCCTTTATCATCTTTCTCAGTATGGATCTCCTCTCCAGTCATTGACTTTCTGTGTTCATTCATTATTTTCTCTTGGCACAATCTGATCTTTTCCAATAATTCTGGCTGCATTGAGATCTCAAAAAGCTTTTCAGTTCCGGTTCCGGTTACCTTTACCTCTATTTCCATTTTCTCAAAATCCCTTATCAACTCTTCCGAGGTCGTTATCATTCTGAGTCTTTCCTTTCTACTAAGGGCATCAGCCACCACATTGGCTTTCCCTGGATGATAGAGAATCTCACAATCATAGTCCTTGATTAGTTCTAGCCATCTCCTCTGGCGCATGTTGAGCTCTTTCTGCGTAAATATGTACTTGAGGCTCTTATGGTCTGTGAAAATCTCGCACTTCTCTCCATACAAGTAGTGCCTCCAAATTTTTAAAGCAAATACTATTGCTGCGAGCTCAAGGTCATGAGTAGGATATCTAACCTCGTATTCCTTCAGTTGTCTCGACGCATACGCAATGACTTTACCGTGCTGCATAAGCACACATCCTAATCCTTTGTGCGATGCGTCACTATATATCACAAAATCTCCTTTTCCATCCGGCAATGCCAATACCGGAGCCGTTATCAACCTTTTCTTTAATTCCTGAAAACTGTTCTCGCATTTCTCCGTCCATTCAAACTTCTCTGTCTTACGAGTAAGTCGTGTCAAAGGGGCTGCGATCTTCGCAAAGTCCTGCACAAATCTACGATAGTAGCCGGCCAATCCTATGAAACTCCTCACCTCTGTGGGTGTGGTTGGCCTTTCCCAATTTGAGACTGCCTCTATCTTGGAGGGGTCGACCAATACTCCTTCTTTATTGATCACATGTCCTAAAAACTGTACTTCATTCCGCCAGAATTCACACTTCGAGAATTTGGCATACAACTGCTCCTCTCTGAGTATTCCTAGAGCTATCCTCAAATGCTCTGCATGTTCTGCCTCAGTCCTTGAGTAGATCAAAATATCATCGATAAAAACTATCACACATTTGTCCAAGTACTTCTTAAATACTCTATTCATTAAATCCATGAAGGCCGCTGGGGCGTTGGTTAATCCAAAGGACATTACCAAGAACTCATAATGCCCATACCTGGTACGGAACGCTGTCTTGGAAATATCTTCGGGCTTAATCTTTAGTTGGTGATATCCAGTTCTCAGGTCAATCTTGGAAAAATAAACAGCATCCTTTAGCTGGTCGAACAGATCGTCTATTCTAGGTAATGGGTACCTGTTCTTTATGGTTAGCTTGTTCAACTCTCGATAGTCTATGCACAACCTCATGCTCCCATCTTTCTTCTTAACAAATAAAACTGGTGCTCCCCACGGGGACACACTGGGTCTTATCATACCCTTATCCAAGAGTTCCTGCAATTGGATAGCTAATTCCTTCATTTCTAACGGGGCTAACCGGTAAGGTGCTTTTGAAACTGGCGCCGTCCCTGGGGCCAACTCAATAGCAAATTCAATCACTCTATCGGGTGGTAATCCCGGAAGGTCTTGGGGGAATACATCCTCAAATTCGTTGACTACTGGAATATCTTGTAAGTTGGGCACCTCCTTCTGCGTGTCCACCACATAAGCTAGGTAAGCCTCACTTCCTTTTCGTAGCATCCTTTTGGCCTGAGCCATAGTCAAAAATTTCTGCGTCTGCCTCTTTCCTCTAAATATAACTTCTTTCTTCCCGGGGATATTTAACTTAACTTTCTTCCCTTTACCGTCTATCTGAGCATCGTTGCTAGATAGCCAGTCCATTCCCAAAATCACATCAAACTCCCCTAATTTAAAAGGAATCAGATCAACACTGAAAGATTGCTCCCCTATGCCTATCTCGCAGGCGGGGTGAATCTGGTTAACAGGAATAATTTCATGATTGGCTATTTCTACTTGTAAGGGTTCTATCAAAGGTTTAGCCTTAAGTCTTAACTTACGCGCAAAGTCCTTTGATATAAAAGATTTAGTTGCTCCCGAATCAAATAAAACAATTGCACTGACTGAATTTAGAGAAAGGGTACCTGCTATCACATCTGAATCTTTCATAGCATCCTGGACTGTCATGTTGAAAGTCCTCGCAGTAGGTGGCTTATTAGAAGCAGCCCTGCTTGCTCCCGAAGCTGCTGGTTTGTTCATTGGGCAATCCTTCTTCCAATGACCCTGGCGTCCACACTGATGACAATTGGTGGTTGGAACAACGGCAGGGGTTGATGATGGGCACTTGGTTGAATAGTGGCCTTCCCGACCGCACTTAAAACAGGTTACTGGCCTTTCCTTACACTCCCCAGTGTGGTTCCTTCCACATCTGTTACAGGCTGGCAATGGGGGTCGAGACTGGTTGGAATAGGACATTCTTGACTTCTGGCCGCCCTGGCTCACACTCACACTCATTGGTCGCTTAAACCCAGTGTTCCTTCCTGGCAGGGACACTGCTCCTCGATTAAACCTAGTTGGGAAGCTCCTTCCTGCGGAACCTCCACCCATGCTCATACTTTTCCTCTTTATTCCTTTCTTCTCTCTTTCCTTCTGCATCTGTTCAATTCCGACTTCTACAATCGTTGCTTTTTGCACCAGAGTGGCATAGTCCGTAAGCTCAAGGATTGCCACCCTATTCTGAATCCATGGTTTCAGTCCCTGCTGAAACCTCCTAGCTTTCTTTTCCTCGGTGCTCACAAACTCTGGCACAAACCTTGATAACTCAGTAAATTTCGCTTCGTACTCTGCTACAGACAAGTTATTCTGCTTTAGCTCTAAGAACTTGAGCTCCATCTGGTTTTCCATAAACCTCGGGAAATACTTTCCCAGAAACAACTGACTAAATCTCTCCCAGGTTATTATAGCATCTGTCTCCATGTTTTTCTTGGCCTCCCACCAGTAGTTAGCTTCTCCTTTCAGAAGGTAGGTAGCAAATACAGTTTTCTGTGCCTCATCGATACTCAAAATCTCAAAAGATTTCTCCATTTCCTTTAACCATGCCCTTGCCTCAACTGGGTCGGCTGATCCGTGGAACTCAGGGGGCTTAAGGGACTTAAAAGCCCTGAAAGAGTTTGCCACAGCATTGTTACTTCCTTGAGGGGGTGGGTTGGGTTGACGTTCCAAATTCTGTCTTAGGAGTTGCATAAACTGGCCCATGGGATCCATGCCTGGGTTTGGTACTGGTTGCTCAACCTCGGTTTCTCCTTCTTCAGCCTCTATCTCAAATCCCTCAACATCATATGTTTCCTCTTCCTCTTCATACAGGGAGTCATCCTGTTCCACATAATCCTCATCTTCCTCTTCACTGTGATCTTGGTTTCTATTGTCCTGATTATGGCTTCCCTGGTCCTCAGACCCAGGGTTCGCCCTAGTTCCAATCTTTCTTGGCGGCATGATTCTGATAATAATAAAAACAATTATTGAGAAAATTCAACGTTAGGTCACAATCATATACAACATTGTGCCTTGCACAGCTCTTATAATGGGGAGAACGTATATCGCAATTCTATTATTTTAAGAAAGTTCTAATACGAAGTGCAGTAATAATAATAATAAAACAGTGATCCCGTCACTATGGAACTGAACCGAAAGGAAACAAATATATACATAATGCGAGAATACATAGTTTGATCTGGTCAAAAGTACAACAGTGCTACAGTCATCTGCCCCAAAAGTGATACACAAGAGTCTATCTGTCTAGTCAGAAAAAAAAGGGATGCTATATACAAGTCAACTATCCCGGAAAATTGGCTCTTACTAAGGCCTCGGCTAACTAGACAACTAGACTATTCCATCATCAATCCTGAATCACACACCGGAACGGGTCAGCTCCCAAACCCTTTCCATCGCACGACGGAAGATATAGTCGGCCTGCCGCCTGGAGATCCTACCATGCCTGTCCCCCTGGAGAGATCTGAGTCTCGCTCGGGACGTGAGCTCTATCCCCGTAAGCTCCCTCCTCAAGGATCGGGGTATAGAAGCCCTGGTCTCATAAGCTCGGGTACGCCTACCCGCCCTCTCTGCATCCAACTCCCTCCTGGCCTCATCCAGTCGGGCCTCGGCAACAGCCACTCGGGTCCTCAAAACATCCTGAACATATCCATGAGCTAACGAAGACTGCCTCTGGGCAGGGTCAAGAGGTGGTGAATCCGGAGCCGCTGAGGGTGCCTCCTCGGTCTGCCTAGGCTCGGAAGTATGGGTCTCTGAGCTGTCATCATCAGGAATCCAAGATAGTGGTGGAGGGGTAGGGGCTCTGACCACCGGAAGTGTGGGTAAAGGGATACCAGCATACACTACCATAGATCCAACACGCTCCTCAGCTACTGGGACCTCATCCGGGTCCTCCTCATCTGGAATAGCAATAACCTCTGTCTCTGACTCCTCTGAGGGGTCCTCCTCATCTGAAACAGCAATGACCTCCGTCTCAGGCTCCTCTGGGGGGTCCTCCTCATCCTCCTCCATCTCAGGCTCCTCCTGATCCTCAACATCCAGCAATGCCTCATCATGCTCACGCTCGTACATCTCAGGGTCCTCCATCTCAGGCGCCTACACATTAAACGAGCTAAATTACTATCATGATACTTATAAGGGTTCCCGTAAGGGTTTTAGCTGTCAGTACTACTTTAAGTAGTCCGACCATGAACTTGGCAAGAGTTCTTATTATCTTTGTGAGTTTATTATTTTATCGTCGCATCACCTCTGAGGTTTATAACGCTTAGCTCTGATACCATTTCTGTAACACCCCCAGATCCGGGGTCGGGAATCCGGGTTGTCACGGTCTTTCTTTCCACAATATCACTTTACTTAATTAATAATAAATACCCTCATGCTGTGACCCCACACTAACACACACCACAACTCGTTATAGTCTCAGAGATGAAATTGAAATAAGTACAAGTCTTTGAATCCACAATTTAAAATTATTACAACCCAAAATGATTACTTGATAATTTACAGTTAATTGCCATTATCTGCCACAAGTTATAATTATACATAATTGGATTCTCAAAAGTAGATGGTCTAAACTACAATGGATCTACCTCTGCAGCTATAGCAGCTACAATATCAGCGGGAAGACGCGGGACGCTTCCCACGCGCTTGCGCTGGGTCTGCTGGAGTCTGGCCATCTCTCCTAACTGTTGTTGTGTGATGAAGACATAAAGCAAGAGTGAGCCTTACAGCTCGCAAGATAATATGTATAGTGATAACAATAATATAAGTATCTAAATGGATACTTAATAGCATCTCTATCATATGCAAGATAATTACTTGCTAGATATAAGTAAAAACAAGGAATGAAGTTACCAATACTACATCACACTTATATCATATAAAGTTACTTGAACTGCCACCGTTCAAAGTATTATAAGTTTTAAGAAAAACATCCCATAGATGAGACCACAAGTTAAGACTTGAATAGATTCAATCTTTGAAATATTATTGAATGAAAAAGTTATGAGATACTTTATTTAGTCCTGATATATATATATATCCACATATATATATATCCCGAAAACATTTCCTGGAACCTCTGTTATGTGAAGTATGAACAGAGTTCGAAACATCCAATGAATTTTGGAAAGGAAAAGAATTTTGGCATAAACCCGATATCTTGCTGATCAGGCAAAGATACCAATAAGTAACCTTTTCTACTAGTAGATGGACGAATTCCCCACTGGTCATCACCCTGGTCATAATTAAGACCTATGCTGGACTGCCACTCAGCCACTTATGCATTTGATGGACTCCCACTGAGCCACTTACACAATAATAGACCGTACCCCGGCCTGTCGCTTATGCCGACTCAATGAGAGGGGCTTACTTCCCGAACGTTGGGCAAGTAATCAATTCATTTACCAAATCTGCAACCTTGTTGCGAATATAAAATACACCACAGAGCCGGATTCCCCAGGTTTTGAGCGAGTATTTAAATCCCCTTAAAAGGAAGATCTTAAATATAAAAATGAGTTTTGGGATCCGCTCTGACTTTTAAAAATCATTTTGAAGACTCGAAAACACTTTAAAGAGTGTTTGGAATAAGGCTGATTTAATGAAGTAAATCAGTCCCCAGAATATTTGAAAATATCTGAATATTATTAATTAAATAATATTCCCATAAAGAATAATCTTTATAAAAATAATTGAAGTAGAAGTATTAATTTTATACTTGAAACGAGTATTAAATAACCCAAGATATACTTATATGAAAGTATTATCTTTATTTGAATAATCGAAAATAAGTTTGATTATTTACACCTTATTCTTTAATAAAATAAAGAATATACTTCAGCAAATAATCGGAGTCATAGATCCTCAAATGAATATTCAAATAATATTCAATAAATAAAATAAGCTGAGTCATAATACCTCGAATGAATATTATAAATAATATTCATTAAATAAAATAAAGGAGTCATACATCCTCAAATGAATATTCAAATAATATTCAATAAATAAAATAAAAAGTCATACGCCTTCGAATAATATTCGAAATAATATTCAATAATAAAATAAAGTTAAAGTTATCGAATAAACCTTATTCGATTTATAGTTTGGAAAACTATAACCATATATATATATATAAATATATATATATATCCTTATCCATATATACAAGATTACTCGGGATCCTCGACTCCCGGTTTTAGAAAATATTTTCACCTTTTGGGTCCCTATACTAAGGGTATATGCAAGATACAACTATCCTCTAGCATAGGTATTATCAAATATACCAACAGATATATATCTCAAGAATATAAAACAGGCATGCATATATACCATATCACATGCTACAATATATCGCAACATTTGCTAAATAACAATCATGCAATATCACAAGATAATGCATATACATACATTTACATCACAACAACAGTGTATCGGATAGAATACTTGCCTGAGCGACTTGGGGGTGAGAAAGGCTCGGGACGAGTCTGATAACCTATAAACAACAAGTAAGTTGGAATTAAACCAAAATCACTTGTAAATCTATGCTTTAGCTAATTTAGACTCTAATGCTAGTTTTACGCTCACCGATTCGCTTAAGTCACTCGGGTACCCTCGACTCCACCATTTTTAATAACTTAACCTTTACGAGTTTTAAAGCGATTCCTTCGCGAATGACTTACCAACTGCCTAACGCACTTACCATAAATGTTTCACAAATTAATTAACCCTTTTTGGTCTTTAACCTATGTTTCAAAGTAAGGCGAGGGAAAAAGTTTCGTCCGCGAAACGCCGTTACTTGAAACGGTCGTTTCTCCTAAACCGTAAATCGGAATCGAACGAACTACATATCAAAACGAAGCTCGTAACATGAGCTATCTAAACATGGCAGTGGTAACAATTTAGCAGGGGGTTCTCGGGTCCTAATGCTATGCACAAAAACAGTCCAAAGAAAATCGGACGTTACGACGGCTATGTTTACGCGATTTCCCATTTTTTAAACTACCCACAATCAACACAAACCATCCTCAAATCCAACACACAACAAACACCCATCCTTATCACATCATAACAACCCCAACCAATTCAATTTAACCATTCATACTTATGCTTAAACTTTACTTTAATCATTCTTAAGTTTCTTTAAATCAAAACCACAAAATTACCATTTCATTTCACTACCATTCCCAATCTCAAACTCTAATCATAACAACAACTACAATAACATCCTACTCATCAAAATCACCTTATAATATATATGAACCTAGGGTTTGAGAATGGTATACCTTCCTTGAAGTGGTGGGTTGAGCTAGGAAGCCTTAAGAAGCTTGGAGAAGCCTTAGGAAAGCTTGGATCTTCAAGAAAAACAAGAAAAAGTTCAAGTTAAAAACTTGAAAACACTATTCATTGTCTTCTTCATTGATTAAATGGAGAAGCTAGAGAAAGAATTAATGGCCTAAACTCATGATATAGCCATAACTAAGCATAAAGATGGTTAGGGAATTTTCTTACCAATTAAGGATGCTTGGATCTTGATTTTGGAAATTTTTTTCTTTGAAAAAGGCAAAAAGCCGAGAGCTAATATGAAGAACAATGCCTTGGCTGATTTTTTGATTTTTGATGAAATGATTTGCTAGTTGGTTGGCTTGGTTTTGTTTTTGATTTAGCAAATTACCACCTTGCCCTTGAATTTGTGTGGTCCTTAATCAACCACACCTCCCTTCTTCCATGTCATGCTTATGTCACCCTTATGATGTCATCCTCCCTTCCTTGTCTCCTTTCTATTGGTTGGATGACATCACTCCCATTAAACCCTTTGATTAGCTTCCTAATCGTTTGCCTAATGACCGCTGATCTGTTGTACGGTTCGCTTAACTTTCGTTCTCGTTTATCGTTTGAAGGATCATACCCGGGATCTTATTACTTAGGTTCCCTTAACCTTTCTCAATACGTTATATTCCTTTTTATGATCCTCTATTATAATCCTTTAATTTAAATCCTTTTTATCCTGTTACCTTATACTCAATTCTCTCCGTATCTTGTGGATTTCCGGGAAAAACCAAAGTGTTCGGAATTGGGTTCTGACGATATTTACATACACTTATATACTTCATATAGTACTAATAAAATCCCAGAATATCCATAACAGAACCCCTACATAGTGTGGCGTGAAAAGTTTTCTCATTCAGCTAAAACACTATTCACAAGGGTTACAAAAAGTTGAAAATTTTTGGGGTTATTACATTTGTTGTTGAAGGCCTTTATGATGCAATCAAAGAAGAAACTCCATTCCTTCTTTAGCCCATTCCTTTTTAATTGACCAAGGTTCTTCAAATCCTTATCATAGCCAATCTCAGTAAAGAATCTCCTCATTTCAGTATCACATATCATACTTGTGTAGGAGGTATGACTAGGCAAATGTAATGCATCATTTATAGTTTGATGAGTTACAATCCTTGTTTTATTGCCAAATTCAAATACAAGGCTTGGAGATCCATTAGCTCCTCCATCATCAAATACTCCAGTCCTCCAGATAGCAAGCACCTGGTAACAAAAGATTGTGGGTGGAGCTGTGAGAGCAAACCCAATCTCACTGGATCTAAGAAAGTCCTGAAAAATGTTAAAATCAACTTTCACAATATTGTTAGTCAGGATAGATGAATAGTTGTTAATCACAAACTTTGCACCACCATAATCAAATGATTTAGAAGTAGCAGGTGAAGTCATGGTTAATTTTCAAGAAAGATTTAAAAACAGGATTTAGGGTTTCAGAGTTTACGGCTTTGAGAAAGGTAAAGTAGCAGAGAGGAAATAATGAAGATAAGCAAAGTATTATCTAAAATCAAAAATTGATTTTGTATAACACATCTCTCCATTAATTTAGTCACAATTCAGTTTAATGGGACATGTGGAAATATATGATTAACTATAAAAGTAATCATGTAAACGTGTGTTACTGCATGCACAGTCCCCGGTAATAAAGTTATGCATTAAACGAACGTGTTCAATGTGTAAACTTCTGTAACCATGAAAAAGTACCCAATTGTGGCTAACTTCAACCCTGTAATTACATTACTGACTAAAGAAATATTTGAATATATTTATAAAAATAGTCAATCAAAGTTTGACCATTATCGGTATGCAATCACTACTATAAGGATTTATGAGTCAACACTGGTTTGACTAATATCAGAATTTATCAACTACTGACATGATCTATTAGTCAAAGCAATTTTAACTAATAACAGAGCATGTACACATAATCAATAGTTCAACATGCAGTTTTCACATTGGATTCATAGAAGATAATTGCATGTTCATGGCATCAACATTTAGCACAATAATCAGTATCTAACAAGTACTGACATATAAAAAGATACCATGCTTTAAGATATCAACAGTCTTAATTATCAGAGTTTAAGAATTGTCCAGATATTATTCCCAATTCATTCACCAATCTTGTGAAAGTAGCTTCACGTAGAGGCTTGGTGACTATATCTGCTACTTGACAATCTGTTGGAACAAAGACCAATTTCACTGTACCTGCTTCCACATGTTCCCTTATGAAATGGTACCTAATGCTGATGTGTTTAGTCATTGAATGCTGCACTGGATTTCCTGTCTTTGAAATAGCACTTTGATTATCATAATATATAGGAATAATAGAACAATCTAACCCATAATCCAGTAACTGATTCTTCATCCATAGAATCTGAGCACAACAGCTTCCTACAACAATATATTCTGCTTCTGCAGTTGATGCGGAAATTGAATTTTGTTTCTTGCTATACCAAGAAACCAATATGCCACCAAGAAATTATCAGCTTCCAGAAGTGCTTTTCCTGTCTATCTTGCATCTTGCAAAATCAGCATCTGAATATCCAATTAGCTTAATATCTGAATCTCTAGGATACCATAATCCCAGATTCGTGGTGCCCTTGAGATACTTAAAAATTCTTTTCACAACTAATAGATGAGGTTCTCTAGGATCAAATTGGAACCTTGCACAGAGACAGGTAGCATACATGATATCAGGTCTACTAGCAGTCAGATATAGGAGTGAGCCAATCATACCTCTGTAGTTAGTTATATCTACTGAAGAACCAGTATTTAAATCTAACTTGGTTACAGTGGCCATGGGAGTTGATGCAGTTGAGCAGTCTTGCATTCCAAATCTTTTGAATAAATTCCTGGTGTATTTGGATTAATTTATGAAGATTCCTTTATCAGTCTGTTTAACTTGTAACCCCATAAAGTAACTCAATTCTCCCATTATACTCATTTGATACCTTGACTGCATTATCTTTGCAAATCTCTCACAAAGTTTATCATTAGTAGATCTAATAATGATATCATGAACATATATCTGTACTAATAACAAGTCCTTACCATGGTATTTATAAAAGTGAGTTTTGTCAATTGTACCTCTTGTGAAACCATATTCTAGAAGAAATAGAGCAAGTGTTTCATACCAGGCCCTTGGAGCTTGCTTCAGTTCATAGAGTGCTTTATCCAGTACGTAAACATGATCTGGATACTTTGGATCAATGAACCCTGAAGGATGTTCAACATAAACTTCCTCTTCAAGTTCTCCATTTAGAAATGCACTCTTCACATCCATTTGGAACACCTTAAACTTCTTGTGAGCAACATAGGCGAGAAATATTATAATTGCCTCAAGCCTTGTAACTGGAGTAAATATCTCATCATAATCAAAACCTTCTTGTTATGAATAACCCTTTTTAAGCAGTCTTGCTTTATTTCTTGTGATAATGCCATCACTGTCAGTTTTTTTTCTGAACACCCACTTTGTGCCAACTATAGATCTGTTCTTTGGTCTTGGCATAAGAACCTAGACTTTGTTCCTTTCAAATTCATTGAGCTCCTCTTGCATTGCTGTAATCCAGTTATCATCTTGCAGATCTTATTCAACCTTCTTGGGTTCAGTTTGAGATCGAAAAGAATGGTAGAGACATTTATTCTGAGTGGTTTTTCTTGTTCTTACACCATTGTCAGGGTTTCCAATGATTAAGTCAGGTGTGTGTGACTTATACCATTTTCTTGCAGATGGAAGTTGACTCCTTGAAGATGAACCTCCCCCTTGATTCATGAACTCTCTATTATATCTTTGATTAGTACCACTATTATTTCCTGATGCTCTCCCTGAATCAGTATTCCCATAATTATCAACATTTGACTCATCAGAGTTTGAGGAATATGAGTCTGATGATCTTTCTACTGATGTTTCTTGAGTTGAATCACTTGTAGTCATCTCTGGATTTGAATCATGTTGCTCCCCCTCAACATATGCTTCATTGTTAGAAGAATTTCCACCGATATGTGGAACATCAGAGCTTTGAGTGATATCAGGATTGACTGTATCAGGATCAGGATTTAAGAGTTCAGTATAAGGTACTTCATTTTCAAATCTCGATTTGTCATGGTCATCTGCATCTTCTAGACCTTTTATCTTCTTGTCATCAAAAAATACATGTATAGATTTCATGACTGTTCTTGTTCTCAGATTATAAACTCTGAAGGCTTTTGTGGACAATGGATATCCCACAAAAATTCCTTCATCAGCTTTTAGATCAAACTTGGTTAGCTGCTCCGGATGAGTTTTGAAAACAAAACACTTACAACCAAAAATATGAAAAAACTTAAAAATTGGATTATTTCCCTTCACCATCTCAAAATGGAGTTTTTCCATTCCTGTTGATCAATGTTGCATCTTGTGTAAAGCAAGCAGTTTACACAACCTCAGTCCAGAAGTAGGTAGACAATCTTGCTTCCTCTAGAATGGTTCTTGCATTTTCTATAAAAGTTATATTCTTTCTTTCAACAACTCTAATTTGTTGTTGTTAGGTCCCGAATTATCGTAGAAGGGGGGGATTGAATATGATAATCACTAAATTAAAAATTCTTTCAAATCTTTAGCGGATATAGAATTTAGTGCTCGGTTAGTGGTTTCGTGTTGTTGAGAGGAATAGTGGTTTCGAGGGGTGTTGCTACACTCCGGTAAATAAATATACCGGCTACAATCTAAGAACAACAAAGTTCCTAACTTCTAAAAAGATTTATAAATCAAATCCTATACAATGATCTAGCTTTTGTTTGTCTAAGGATTTAATTACTGGGTAACGATTATAAAGCCCCTATGAATATACAAGAGTTAAATCAGGCATTATAACGTTACTCCGGTGAGAAGGTAAATGGATATTCAAGGTGCCGGAGCTTCTCTATAAATCTTTGTTTCTTGATTTATCAGCTCTCTTTTTGTTGGGGAAGAAGATAAACAGAACAACTCTCTTTTTCTGCTTCTATAGTGTAGACTTATATCCAATAAAATTGTGTGGCTGAGGAGAGGAGTGCTCTGTGGCAACAGCTTTAGCTTCTCTGTGGCAACCAAGGTGTACATGGGAGAGTATTATTACTCTATGGCGACAGCAAGAGAGGGAGGGGGGAATTACTCCTCTGGCGACCACTAGTACTACTAATACAAATTTGTACTTAAACTTAACAAAAACATATGTGGTGACCAGGGGGCAAGTACTATACTTGTACTTGAACAAAAAAGCCACCCCTGGTTTTCTTTTATTCTATTCATTGTTTTCTGTTTCCTTTTTCTATTTTCTTTTTCTTTTCTTATTTTTTTACTTTTTTTTTGTTTTTCTTTTCTTTTTTTTTTGTTTTCTTTTTCTTTTTCTTTTCTTTTTCTTTTAGTTTAAATTGTAAATAAATTAATTTATAAAATTAACTTAAATATAACTTAAATAAATAAACTAATTTAAATTTATAAAATAAACTTATTTAAAGTTTATAAGATAAATCATTTTAATTTTATTAAATAAATTATATTAAAGGCAACTAAATAAATTTATTTAATTTAACAATTAAACTTTGAGCTTCGCCAATCCCCTGAGTTGTTTAGCTGAATACCCCGCACACCACTTCTTGTACTTTAACAGATAAACGTTCAATCCAAGTATGTTCCTCAACTTAACAATCCTTCTATAAATAATACCCAGATTCCTTTCACGAGTTGTTGACGCCTAATGCAACTGGTCTGGTTCAGAGATGGTTAACCCCGATTCAGGTCTTCATATTATGGCCTTGATTAAACTGTTAAGCTTGTAACAACTTTATTGCTTCAGACACTGACTGTTAATAAACAACTGTACTTTTACTGGAATCCTTTATGGTACTTTAGACAACTTCTTCATTAACCTCTGTCTATACCCTGCCTTCAATTCTTCAGATTCCTATGCTTCGAACACTGTCTATCTTCAATCAATGCCAATACACTGAAATCTTCCGATAGCACTTGTATACTGAATCTTTAACATTTCTGAAACCCTGAAAGTCGTTAACCTTTGTTCTTCACTGAGACATGATCATATTAATGAACTTCTTTCAGTGACATGTAGATAGACTTTAGGCCTTCTTCTAATCTTCTGATTCTTTGTATTTGCCTTGTCTTCATTCTTCCTGATTTCTTGTTAAGACGTAGTATTATTAACCTGTCATGTTCTAGTGTTGTTATAGTGTTGAGTTATCACGTAACTGTTCATACGGCTACACAGTCTCACCAACAATCTCCCCCTATTTGATTGTTAAACCTAACAAACAAATTAAATAGAGAGGATAACTCAACTAACAACTAGAAAAAGTAAAGTACCAGGACTTGTAAAAAATGCTACTGGTTTTCTGGATCAAATACTGCATTTTCAGATTTCTTGAGTAACTGAAATGAAAGATGCTTGTTCCTCTAGCACTGAACTGATTTTCAAGTATTTTCATCTTCATTTCCTTGGTTCTTCAAATCTCTGCCAGATAACACTTCTTAGTCTTGAAGTAATCATCAACAACTTCTTTTGTACAACCACATTTCCTGTTGAGAAGCACACATCTCTCTTGCTTATCCCCCTATGAGAATCAACTGCTTAAAGGAGATCACCTTCGTCTACAACCTCTCCCATACAATAGGATCCACAGATAAGAACTAATGGTACTCCCCTTTTGGAAAACAGCTTCTCCTCTTATGAAGAATAGTGATGAACCAAACCACTTCTTCTGATTACTAGGAAATCACCTTGTATTTTACCACCTCTCCCGTACAATAGGATCCGTAGTTACAAACAACAATGGTGTGGTATAGTGTACACGTGCTTTACCTTTTTCCTCCTCCCTGCTATTTCTCCCCCTTAGTTGAGGAATCTTATAAACTATTATATAAGCTTTTATCTCCCCCTAAGAGAAAAAATGTATGTTGTTGTCTGAATAAGTTCTCATATTTTATTTGATTGGAAAAGAAATAACAAGTCAGAGTCTGATCAACCATGTTCCTTTAAATGCTGTAAAAATGACTTCACTGTTGATCATCATGTTCACCACACTTCCCAACTCTTTATACCTCCCAAATGTGAGATCACCAATTGTTACCAATTGTTAGCTTCCACCTTGTTAAGTCGTGAAGAATCCTAATCCAATCTGTAAATGTTAGATCCCTAAGAGTTAGGTTCCAATCATAAACAGATTCGAGACCCGAAGTATCAAGAACCATGTTTAGGGATAGGGAATGGGATATGGTATTTCTCTTTCTTCCTCACTGTGAGTGTCTGATTCTATTTAGTATACCTCACAAGTGTTTCACTCTTCTCTCCACTCGTGTTTACACTCATTCTCACAAGTGTATCACTCCTCTCATAGCTCCAAAATCCAGTTGTACCTGCAAGGAAAATCACCTTAGCCATCCTTAAGGAGGTCACAGGTGGTGCAAAAGGAGTTCGCAAATCCCCATCCTTGTTAGACTCGTCAGACGAATCTGAGTCATAATCTACAAGTTGTTAGTTTCCCTTTTAGGGTTCCAGATTTGAACACTAGGAAGGTAAACAATGATCCAAAAAATTTAGCATAAAGATCAAAGTTCCCTTCTAATGTCTGTGAAGACATCTCCTTGTGACTCATCAAGTAATATCTGAATCAATATCAACAATTTTCCGATTCGCACCTATGTTAGATCCACTATCCGCAGATGCATCCAGGGGATTTAAGCCTGGGGAGGTAGACACTGACCACTGACATATGGCTATTTGTAACATCCGGGATATTGCGTGTAATTATTTTTATTAATAAATAATTTTATATGATTATTATATGATTTTTGGTGAATTATCTGATGATTGGTGTGAATATGTGAATGCTTATATGTGATACAGTATAAGTATGTTAATTTTAATATGTCCAAAATAAAATATAGATAATTACGGTATTTTTTGGTAATTTTTGGACTGTTATATGATTTTATATTGATTTATTAATTTATTAATTATTTTCTGAATAATTACAAAATTATTTTATAAAGCCGAGAATCGTCCGACTTCAACCGTTTTTACGTTTTTACAACCCGAAACTCTTCTGAAAACATCTTCCTAACCTAATCTGGTACTTTCGGACATTTTCTGTGTTTTGACTTTTTCGATCCGGATTACGGTTTGACCCGAGCGCGGCCCAGCGCAAGATTTTCGATACGATAATCATTTCGGTGAATCAATGAAACCCGTATTCTCAAAGGACGGGATAATATTACATTATTTTCGTATAAAGTATTTTATAAGATGCCCGGTTTAGATAATTATCCAATATGGGTACCAAATCGGATCGTTTCTGCAGTTACTTAGCGGCTAAGTAACTAATTTATCGATCCAAAACGATCCCATACGAACCAATATTCCATAAATATATATAGCCCTTTTATCATTTCATTTATTCGTAAAATCTTAATCAGACAGTAAAATTCAGTAAAATACAGAGAAAATTCTAATTAAACGTCGCGTTCTAGATAATCAAACGCACGAACGAAGGCGTTATCGAACTCCGATTTGGGTGTGTAAGTAGTCGAATCAAAGCTTGTAAAAAGTACTTTCAGAATCTACAATCAATTTCACTGCAGATTTAGCAGGTATCAAATTATTGATTTTTAAAATTTTGAAATTATATGATTTAAAATATGTATTTTTGCAAACGTGATTATTTCATTGTTCTGATGATTCCATGTTGTAAAGCATCTCCAACCAATCAGTTTGGTATATCATATGTTGATTTCTGAGCTCTGCATCATGCCTAAAATTTGTTTTAATTGTCGAGATTATATGAACTAGGGTTCTTGAAGTTCTTGAAGAATTTTAATTAAAATTTGGGGATTTTTAAGTTATTGATTTTGGGAAAATATTGACTATACCAGCTGTTAGATCGTTAAATTTGCAATATAATCACGCAAAGAAAGAGGGTGTGGGAATCAGTTTAAGGTCGCCGGGAAAAAGCCGCCACTATCGCTAGCGAGACGTTTTCCGGTCTTACGGGAGTGATTCGGAAAAAACAGTCCCACAGTCGAAGTTCTTGGCATGCTCTGAGGTCGTGGCATAGTTTTGGGAGCTGTTGGAAGTGAAACCATCGAACTCCGGCGGCGACCATAGTTTCCGGCCACCGGAGACGATGAGTGGGGAAGAAGGTGGTAAATTACCACTTATGCCCCCCTTTGTTTCGCTGTTATTCACTTTTAACCCTGAAATTGTATAATTTTATTTTTTACCCTGAGTTTTAGAAAGTTACAGTTTACACCATCGTAAAAAGTTTTATAATCTTACACTTTACCCCCTGAAATTTATATTTTTAAAAATTGTTTTTATTTATTTAGTTTAATTCCAAAATTCATTATTTAATCGAAAATTATTTTTAATTCTAAAATAAATCTTAATTATTTAATTAATTATTTTTAGTTGATAATTAATTATTTAATTAGTCAAGTAATTTAAATATTAATTGATTAATTAATTTAATTAGTTATTAATTAATTTTAATTGATTATTTAATTGGATTTAATTATTTAAAATTGATTTAAAAATTCTGAAAAATAGTTTTGAGCTTTAAAATATTATTTTAAATTATTTTCAAGGCTCGATAAATATTATAAAATTATTTTAAAGTCAGACTCGGGTGTTCGAACCCTATTATTTAATTATCAAATAATTCGGAGTCCCATTTTAATTCCGAAAAATGTTCAAAAATTCGTAATATATACCTGGAAAATTATTTTAACCTCGAATCTTCTTTGAAAAATAATTTTGATCGAATAACTTACGGGTTATGTGCTACGTGTTCATTGATTGATGCATTATATGCCTATTTGGTTATGATTTGATTGTTTTATTCATAACTTTCAATCCGTACGTCAAATTTGGGTAAAACGACGGGTAAATGAAAGCTTATGACATCTATGTGACGATTAGAATAAAATGAGTATGAGTAATTGATAGATGCTTGTGATGCCTAGCAGAGTCAGCGAGGTAAAAAAAAAAAGGAAACCAGTGATCCATAAATAGAATCGAAGCATAGAAAGAGAAGGCAAGTGATTGATAAATAGAAGCAAGACATAGAAAGAGAAGGAAAGTGGTTGATGAGTTAAACTATTAGATGAATACAAGTAAAGTGGAAATCGTCGGTGATAAGGCAAGTACTTCTAAACCTTTTTCAAGACATATTGCAAATATTTTCGAACAGTTTCATAATATGTCGCTATTATTCAAAATAACTCCTATTTTATAATATAAGCACTTTAAACTATTTAACCTTGAACCCTGATTCTTATTGATCTTGAGCCATAAGCCTTATTCTTCATAAACCATTGAATGTTGAATTCCTAGATACGAGCCATACACATACGATACTACTCCACAAATACGTATCTACCATATGCTGATTCTGATATTGAGTTTCTTAACATACCAACCCTTATTCCTTGTTTAACAGAAGACCAATTCTTGGAACCTTTGAACCCTCGGTCTTTTACTTTCTGAATCTTTCCTTGATTGAAAGACAATCTTTCCGAATTCCCTATTATGCCTTCATGGTGTTATGAATCAACCTATGCTTCAAGATAAATTTTGTTTATGATTCAGCTTATTGATTTACATTGGTGATCATATTGAATTGGTTTAGAATTGGATGGATTTATAAATGTGGACCAGATTCGTGGTCAGACCAGATTCGTGGTCATAATAGGCCAATGCGTGCCTTGGATCCAGTATATAGAGCAAAGCTGGGAGCCTTGCTCGGGGTTAGAGCGTGACTGATCAGCAGCCTAACCTTGGTTTTTAAAATAAAAAGTGAATATCCAATTCTAATCATTGCTTATTCAGAAACTTGATTCTTCTGAATCATTTCAATTGGTGATTGTTTAACCTCAATTGCTTCTATTATTACTTGCTGAGCTAGTAAGCTCACTCTTGAAATTTTTTTATATTTTCAACAGTTGGAAAGGAAATTATTGGTAACGAGGATTCCCTGTCCAGTGTGCGAGCTAGGATTTCCGTTTAAGTTGGATCGAGCTAGCAGGGGCTTTATATTATAGATGAGTTGTGTAAGATTGTAAGTACGATATCCTTAGCCATTGTAAGTTGAATTAGTTGGAATTTGGTATGATGTAACAAAAGTTAAGATTATGGCTTGTTTTCATACTTTAACCTGTTGCGATCCGTGGTTGTGTACAGAAGGGTCAATGCATATAATACTTTATACACAGGTTTAAATATTGTGGTGTGTGTTGTGAGCCCCAAACTTCTGACCCGAGTTTGGAGGGCGTCACAGGTTGGTATCAGAGCTACAGGTTATAAGTCACTGAAATAAGCCTAGATTGTCGAGAATGGATAGAGGGTTAGGATTAGGATTAGGAAATAGAAAGATAGAACGTCGAGAGGTTGAGTGCGGTCAAATAATAGGTTTTAGTGAGATTCGTGATGAGATTTGACATCCTTATCTAGCGACACAATTTTCAGATGGCGGCGATGGAAGATTCTTTCATCCTTGGATTGTCTGATCATTCAGAGCCTTCATTCGGAAGACTATCATCTGATTCACGCCCTGCTCTTCCACCGGTGTTAACCATGTCACGTCCTGTTGCGGCGGTCGCACCTTATCACATCCCCTGATGCGAGACTATATATTCGAGGATCCCCCACACGATGATTCTAGTTCTACTGGATATTCAGTTGTGCGCGCATCTTTTCTGTCTATTCCACACCCTATTCTATAACATCCGTTTAAAACTCATCTAATGACGTAATAGCACCTATGAGAATAGATTCGAGAGCTACAGCATATGGTGAGTACACGAGGCATTAAGAAATGTTAGAAGAACCTAGAGTAAGGATACGTGTATTTCAGAAGATAGCCGCTACCATGTTATAGGGAGCTATTAATGAGTATGTCTACCACGATTATCTTGTGGAGTGAGCTAGATGGATCTTTAAAGAAACTTGAGAGGATTGGAAATCGAGAGTTTTCTTGAAATTAGATGACGATATGATGACCAAACATGATACGAATAAAAGTAATATGATATAAATCAACCTTGTGTTATAAAATAGATCTGATGATTACGGGATAAATTTGTTATACTTAGTAATTGTAAGAAGTAATGATGGAAGTATTACTAGTATCAAAGATTTGAGGAGAAGCTATGAATAAGATAATATGCAACGGTAACTGAAATTATTGTTGACCAATAAAGATAAAATGGACCCAACGAGGGATAGAAGATATACAGAAATGAATGAGCTTTTATCAAATTGTGTTTCTAATTTGATACCTTGTAGTGATTGAAAAGAACGACAACCAACTCATATAGTAATGACGACCAGGTGTATGATTTTCAAAATTTTAAACCAGTTTTTAAAAGAGATTTTCTTAACTTTAAAAACTTGGTTGTCCAATTACTACTTGAGTTTCTTGTTTGTTGTAAGATTCAGATTATCCAGATGAATACTTGTTCTAGGAATTGGTATGGTTCATTTAGAAGCCCAAGTGGACCCGCTATTACTGAAAAACTGTTCATCCAATTTCTGAGACGATTAGAGCACGAGGAATATGTCGATGCATGAGAAGCTGAGTAGGAGCAAAGAAGATTAAGGAAATTTCTAGACCTTCTAAAGGGAGAACATTATTAGCAAAAGAGGTGACAAGTTGAACGATTAGCAGCATAAGTGAAATTTGAAGTTATGAGTGTAAATCTCGTACGATTGCAAATAAAATCGTATACGAACATGGAAGCATAGCGCGAAAGATACAAGAATCAGTACATGGGAATTTATTTTAATGATCGATTTAAGAGACCAATTCAGAGAACTTTCTAAAGTTAATATATGACTTGGAATGTGATCTATTGATCGAGCAAGTGTTGAAGCTGTAAACAGATGTAATGTGGATGCCGACCAATGATATCATTTTTTCCTTTAATTCTTATAAATCTCAAGTAAAGTGTGAACTTCTTTCATGATCAACTCTATAAGGTGACAAGAAAATTGTTAAATCTTTTTCAAATAATCCCTCCTTCAAAATATTGCTTTCTGATTGAGACAAGCAGTGTTATGGTGTGAAGTTTTGTCGAATCGACAATGAGTCTGGTGGGACGTCACCTAATCATGTGCTGTATGCCATATAGTATGAAAGACTGGCCATCTTGAGTACAAATATGGTTGTCTCACTCATATTCAAATCATCATTCATTCTTTCCTCTTCAAATATGATTTGTTGATTAATGGATCTTTCCGATTGTTTCCTTGAACTCTTATTCCTTGCAAAAGGTTCCATTCAGAATCATATACACAAATTCCTTCTTGTGTAAGGTTTATCCTTTGAATGTTTTAAAAAAATAGAAGTAAAATGAACCCGTGTAGCAGACAAAGTTACGTAATAAGTGTGGACAATTGCAAGCCGATGGATGGTGGACATTTACGTGCAGAGAAGAATCATTATACCGATAATGGGAGAGTTGCGAGGACATCAAATTAAAGGCGGGAATCTGCATATATGATACGTTACAAGTATGAGATTTTGGCATAAACTGAAGTAATTAGCAAACCGTATGAGGTAAATTAACTATAGAAATAAGAAAGTAAAGATACATGTATCAAATGAAGCAAATGATCGATTGGACAACGGAGGCGAATGAAGAAATCCTTAATAATAACTAGATACTCGATTAATACATTGTGAAGATAAAGCATACCTCAATCAGGTGGGAGATATTTATCATGAAGATTCAAGATCGAAGAAATGCTAGTTATGAATAAACTTTGAGTGCATTCGTCAAGGAATGATTGGGTTTTTCATTTAAGTAAGTGAGTTGTGATAAAATTAATGCTTGTAGCTGGGTCGGCAAAGAAGGTTCAATATGGAAAGACATAAAGGGAGATGAAGGTATGGTGGTTTAACTGCAACAATTTTAATATGTGAAGCTTTAAAACCAAATAAACTCATTTGCAAGATTATAATAGTGCTGGTTAAGACCACATGCTGGTTATCAGAAGTTGAACAAATTAATTAATAAGAACAAGTGTATATTTCTAAGGATGGATGAATTATTAAGTAGAGGGCTTGATTTGAAACATGAACTAGAAGAATTCTAGAATAATTTATAATTATACTCAGTATTGATATTTTGTTATGATCAGAAGATATGAGAAAGGACATGGTATCATAAGAATTGTTCGCTATGATCTTAAGTTAAATTAAAGGCATGGGTTGTACTGATTAATATTACTTGAGGTGGTGAAATGGTGAGTTTAGAAAGTGAAAGTGGACTGGTATATTTGAGGGTTGATTATTGGTTATTTGATTGATTGTTGGTGTTGGTTTGAGTCCGACTGGTAGTCAATAATATAAAGGAGACGCTGCCCAAATTTTTCGAAAAATCCCCTACTCTTACAAATGGAAAGTATACTTCCGTGTGTTATAGATGCTCATGTTAATACTCCAATTAATTGTGATTTCAGTTCTCGAAAGAGGTTGTTACATCCAATTCAACTATATATAATTGGTCTTTGATTTCATTTAGCTAGTCATCACTTGGTACAACTGATCAATTAAGTGAGTTAATTGACTAATTGTACCAATTAATGGTCAGTTACATGAAGATCGACTCCAATTAGATTAAGTCAAATTTTGATGTGACTTTCAAATTCGAAATCAAAACAATGAGAAATTGGGGAGAAGTAAGGACGCTGGCAAAATTCAGAAATTGCCGCAAATATGTGAGTTTTCGCTTGGGTGAATATGTCTTTCATAATGGACAAGAGAAATAAAAAGTCATTTGTATGGACAAGTGAGGAGCATGTTTTCAAGAGCTAAAGATTTAAGATGAAGCAACGAGAAGAAAGGAAGAAGGGAGATGGAATACAGCAGAGATTAATAACTACACCAATATGGATTTCATTAGACAATCAAGGATGTGCTATCATCTGCAATAAAGTTTTATCAAAGGACATCTTGTTTCTTAATGGTTGTGATAATCATACAATAAATGACTTGTTAAGTATTTCTGTTTTGGATAAAGTGTGAGATACAGTTATAATTCAGTTTCCGATTGATGTTGATACTTAGGTTGTTGTTAAATATCAAAAGTGGTATTAATACAGATGATTGATGTTTACTTCATAATGAGATGTGGTGAGCATCAAAGCCCATATTAATATCTAATTTGATATGACAACAAAATGAGTATTAATGTCAAGTGTTCGGTTTTGAATAAGCTATGGGAATAAAGAACGGAGATAGAAAAGGAAGTGGAATCAAAAGGGTGATAAAGAAACTTTATAAGATGCCAGGAAAAGTAAACGTAATAACAGATGCATTAATCAGAAAGGAAAGACCGAACGTGTTGATAGTGTTAGAAGAATTATACAAGGGATTTCAAAAGTTAAAATTGGAAGCCAGAGCTTGCAAACCTAACAATGCAAAGATGTATAGTATGAATTTTCAGTCAGAATTGCTAGATAAGGTAAAGAAAGGTCAAGGGGAAATAATAGATCAAGATATTATCATTAGAAAAAAAGTATATTTATACTCAAAAAGATGATCAAGGCATTCCCAGATTTTATTTCAGAATATGGAATTCCACCAGTGACAAAATTGAAGAATGGAATTTTACAAGAAGCTCACAACTCAAGATATTCAATCCATCCATGGAGTACCAATATGTATAACGATTTAGAGAAAATTATTGGTGGCCAGATATGAAGAAAGAAATGGTGAGATAGATTAGCAAATGTTACACGTTTCAAGGAGTTAGGGCGGGACATCAAAGACTAGATGGATATATTTCGCCAAGAAATGTCATGGTGATGCCACCTGAGAACCAAAGGTGAGGACATCGTTAATTACATTATTATTGATAGGTTATTCAAACCTAACCATTTTCATTTATTAATAAACAGTTTGTCCAATAAATGGGATGGATGCTACTTGAAAAAAAAATGATGATACATCATCAGATCTAGAAATTTATTGTAATTGATCAATATTGTTTGATGTAAGATTTGACGGGAGTATTCTGAATATAGTTGTCGAACCAAAATAATATATACCACTCCTAGACGAACGGGCATTAAGTAAGGCGGAACTAAAAAGACAGGAATTTGGTTGAACGATGTTAGCTCAAGAAATTCAAGTTACTTCGAAGGTATGATACGGGACATAGATGTCAAAGAAGACTCTCTGATAAGATTGCATAAAGAAAGAATAAACGTTATATGTGATTAGACGTTAAGGAAAGCATTGTAGTCAGTTTCGTGTGAGAGCTCCTTAGAACCAAAATAAATGATAATATGGGTTAAAAAATATGCCGATGATGCCTCCGGGTTAGTGTACTTTCTTTAAAATGGTAAAAGATCATCGCTCGATAAACATACTCGATTATGCTTCAAGGAAAATAAAATATGTTGATAAGTTTGTGCGTCAGTCATATTCAGTCAAGATTTTCTCATTAATTCTTAACTCTAGAGTAATCTCGAGAACGTTAGAAATCGAATATGCCATGGTTCCAGTATATCAATTGTAGATGAACGAGAAGATTAAAAGAACGATTAAAGAGCCTGGAATGCGATTGACAGCGATTGTGAACTAAGTTAACTGAATAGAGAAACAAGTAGGATTGAGGGTTCAATAACCAGTAGCTATTACAAACGTTCATGAGCACGAATTACTAGAACTGCAAAGAAAAGATAATTAGTAAGAATTACGCTGGTCCTTTTGAGACAATAAAATAGACAGGATAAGTGTTAGTAAGTGGGCTTCACCGCCACACTTTTAGCAGATTCATAAGGTATTTATACGTGTATACTACGGAAGAGCAATTTAGCTCCATTATATATAAAATGGAGACTTGAGTTGAGTTATATAAGCAACAAATAGAATATGAGGTCAGCGAGAGGTTGTTAAGTAATGATTGATGCTGCGAGTAAAAGTTTATGAAAGTTGTAAGGTTGAGAGATCAACCCGAGAAAATGAAAGTGAGATACTTGAAGGTATTACTATCTGATCCTTAGAGTGATTCTGAGGACGGAATCCTTTTAAGGAGGGAAGGATGTAACATCCGGGATATCGCGTGTAATTATTTTTATTAATAAATAATTTTTATATGATTATTATGTGATTTTTGGTAATTTATCTGATGATAGGTGTGAATATGTGAATGCTTATATGTGATACAGTATAAGTATGTTAATTTTAATATGTCCAGAATAAAATATAGATAATTACGATATTTTTCTGGTAATTTTTGGACTGTTATATGATTTTATATTGATTTATGAATTTATTAATTATTTTCTGAATAATTACAAAATTATTTTATAAAGCCGGAAATCGTCTGACTTCAACCGTTTTTATATTTTTACAACCCGAAACTCTTCCGAAAACTCCTTCATAACCTAATCTGGTAATTCCGGACATTTTTCGTGTTTTGACTTTTTCGATCCGGATTACGGTTTGACCAGTGCGCGGCCCGGCGCAAGATTTTCGATACGATAATCATTTCGGTGAATCAACGAAACCTGTATTCTCAAAGGACGGGATAATATTACGTTATTTTCGTATAAAGTATTTTATAAGAAGCCCGGTTTGGATAATTATCCAATACGGGTAACAAATCGGATCGTTTCTGCAGTTATTTAGCGGCTAAGTAACTAATTTATCGATCCAATACGAACCAATATTCCATAAATATATATATAGGCCTTTTATCATTTCATTTTATTCGTAAAATTTTAATCAGACAGTAAAATTCAGTAAAATACAGAGAAAATTCTAATTAAACGTCGCGTTCTTGATAATCAAACGCACGAACGAAGGCGTTATCGAACTCCGATTTGGGAGTGTAAGTAGTCGAATCGAAGCTTGTAAAAAGTACTTTCAGAATCTACAATCAATTTCACTGCAGATTTAGCAGGTATCAAATTATTGATTTTTAAAATTATTATTGATTTTTAAAATTTCGAAATTATATGATTTAAAATATGAATTTTTGTAAACGTGATTATTTGATTGTTCTGATGATTCCATGTTGTAAAGCACCTCCTGCCAGTCAGTTTGGTATATCATATGTTGATTTCTGAGCTCTGCATCATGCCTAAAATTTGATTTTATTTTCGAGATTATATGAACTAGGTTTCTTGAAGTTCTTGAAGAATTTTAATTAAAATTTGGGGATTTTTAAGTTATTGATTTTGGGCTAATATTGAGTATACCAGCTGTTAGATCGTTAAATTTGCAATAGAATCACCTAAAGAAAGAGTGTGTGGGAATCAGTTTAAGGTCGCCGGGAAAACGCCGCCACCGTCGCTGGCGAGACGTTTTCCGGTCTTACGGCCGTGATTCGGACATAAACAGTCCCACAGTCGAAGTTCTAGGCATGCTCTGAGACCGTGGCGTAGTTTTGGGAGCTGGTGGAAGTGAAACCATCGAACTCCGGTGGCGGCCATAGTTTCTGGACACCGGAGACGATGAGTGGGGAAGAAGGTGGTAAATCACCAGTTCTGCCCCCCTTTGTTTCGTTGTTATTCACTTTTAACCCTGAAACTGTAAAATTCTATTTTTTACCCTGAGTTTTAGAAAGTTACAGTTTACACCATCGTAAAAAGTTTTATAATCATACACTTTACCCCCTAAAATTTATATTTTTAAAAATTGTTTTTATTTATTTAGTTTAATTCCAAAATTTATTATTTAATTTCCGAAAATTATTTTTAATTCTAAAATAAATCTTAATTATTTAATTAATTATTTAATTAGTCAATTAACTTAAATATTAATTGATTAATTAATTTAATTAGTTATTAATTAATTTTAATTAATTATTTAATTGGATTTAATTATTTAAAATTGATTTAAAAATTCCGAAAAATAGTTTCGAGCTTTAAAATATTATTTTAAATTATTTTCAAGGCTCGATAAATATTATAAAGTTATTTTAAAGTCAGATTCGGGTGTTCGAACACTATTATTTAATTATAAAATAATTCGGAGTCCCATTTTAATTCCGAAAATTGTTCAAAAATTCGTAATAAATACCTGGAAAATTATTTTAACCCCGAATCTTCTTTGAAAAATTATTTTGATCAAATAACTTACGTGTTATGTGCTATGTGTTCATTGATTGATGGGTTATATGCCTATGTGGTTATGATTTGATTGTTTTATTCATAACTTTCAATCCGTACGTCGGATTTGGGTAAAACGAAGGGTAAATGAAAGCTTATGACGTCTATATGACGATTAGAATAAAATGAGTATGAGTAATTGATAGATGCTTGTGATGCCTAGCAGAGTCAGCGAGGCATAGAAAAGGAAACCAGTGATCCATAAATAGAATCGAAGCATAGAAAGAGAAGGCAAATGATTGATAAATAGAAGCAAGACATAGAAAGAGAAGGAAAGTGGTTGATGAGTTAAACTATTAGATGAATACAAGTAAAGTGGAAATCGTCGGTGGTAAGGCAAGTACTTCTGAACCTTTTTCAAGATATATTATAAATATTTTCGAACTATTTCATAATATATCGCTATTATTCAAAATAACTCCTATTTTATACTATAAGCACTTTAAACTATTTAACCTTGAACCCTGATTCTTATTGATCTTGAGCCATAAGCCTAATTCATCATAAACCATTGATTGTTAAATTCCCAGATACGAGCCATACACATACGATACTACTCCACAAATACGTATCTACCACATGCTGATTCTGATATTGAGTTTCTTAACATACCAACCCTTATTCCTTGTTTAACAGAAGACCAATTCTTGGAACCCTTGAACCCTTGGTCTTCTACTTTCTGAATCTTTCCTTGATTGAAAGCCAATCTTTTCGAATTCCCTATTATGCCTCCATGGTATTATGAATCAACCTATGCTTCAAGATAAATGTTGTTTATGATTTAACTTATTGATTTACATTGGTGATTATATTGAATTGTTTTAGAATTGGATGGTTTTATAAATGTGGACCAGATTCGTGGTCAGACCAGATTTGTGGTCATAATAGGCCAATGTGTGCCTTGGATCCAGTATATAGAGTAAAGCTGGGAGCCTTGCTCGGGGTTACAGTGTGACTGATCAGCAGCCTAACCTTGGTTTTTAAAATAAAAAGTGAATTTCCAATTCTAATCATTGCTTATTCAGAAACTTGATTCTTCTGAATCATTTCAATTGGTGATTGTTTAACCTCAATTGCTGCTATTATTACTTGCTGAGCTAGTAAGCTCACTCTTGAAATTTTTTTATATTTTCAACAGTTGGAAAGGAAATTATTGGTAACGAGGATTCCCTGTCCAGTATGTGAGCTAGGATTTCCGTTTAAGTTGGATCGAGCTAGCAGGAGCTTTATATTATATATGAGTTGTGTAAGATTGTAAGTACGATATCCTTAGCCATTGTAAGTTGAATTAGTTGGGATTTGGTATGATGTAATAAAAGTTAAGATTATGGCTTGTTTTCATACTTTAACCTGTTGCGATCCGTGGTTGGGTACATAAGGGTCAATGCATATAATACTTTATACACAGGTTTAAATATTGTGGTGTGTGTTGTGAGCCCCAAACTTCTGACCTGTGTTTGGAGGGCGTCACACTATTGGATCAGTATCCTCTCTTAACACCTGTAAAGGCAATTGGTCCATTAAAAACCTTTAACAATCGAATCTGACCATAAAATGGTCGAAACTCTTGTTTCCGTCAACTCATCCTTTGTGTGTGTAACCTTTCCTTGTGCATCAAGAATCATTTAAGTTTGAAGTGGTGATACTACATCGGATACCCTGACCGACAGACGAATTTCAATAGAAGCATCATGTTGAGAGGATGAATCTAGTAACTATTTTATGCCATTTCAGCCATTACATCTTTTTGAGAAGATGTATGGGAGCTAGCAGTTGTCTCTGTTTTGATATTTCTCAACTTTGTAGGAGACAGAGCTGCTGGGTTGACTTCGAGACCTTCCTTATGTGGTGCACTAAGGCACTTTCTCCCTCACGCTCATTCATACTTCATTTTAGTGGTAAGAGAGTGTTGGTTGGTTATGTTTATGTGTTTGTCTTTACATTCTGGGATAGAAGTTGTGGGTTTTCAACCTCATGGCTATCAAATGAAAGAAGACCATTGGAGGCTGAACCTGTATCACTGAATATTTGGCAATATAGAGATAAAATGCACTTAAGATCTATAATGAATGAAAATTATGCATTTAATCTTTGAGAGAAATGATATATAATAGTATTTTCACAAAGATTTTAATGAAATAAGTAATCACCATTGTAAAAAGAAGTTTGATTTTCTCCTAAAACTGTTTGAGTGCACAAGTGTGTTTTTATCCCTAAAAAGATAAATGATTTGATATGACACAGACTGATGACCTATCAGTATTAAGAAGAGAAAGAAAGATTTTGTCTTTTATTATGAATGAGTTTTTGTAAAAGCATTGATCACTTATGTTACATCCTACTTTAATATATCATTGTCTGATACTTGTCAAGTACTTTAGATACCAATAATTATGTTACATCCTACTTTAATATAAGTTAAATCATGAAATTGATTTGACATGGAATTGTCGATCATCATAATTCAAATATATTAGAGTAAGATAACAATGAATTATATTCTAATTATCTATCAAAAAGATATTAGCATTCAATTTCATATATCATACAATTGTTAACTCCTAACAATTGTAATATCTCAAACAATATTGGTTCGATAAATAAAGCAACGTTAACCAACATTGTAATAACCCCAATTTTTGGAAATTCTTGAAACCCTTATGAATAGTGTTTTTGCTGAGTGAGAAAACTTTTCATGCCACACTATGTAGGGGTTCTGTTATGGATATTCTGAGATTTTATTAGTACTCTATATGGTATATAAGTGTATGTAAAGATCGTCAGAATCCAATTCCGAACACTTTGATTTTTCCCGAAAATCTACCAGATACAGAAAGAATTGAGTATAAGGTAACAGAATAAAAAGGATTTAAATTCAAGGATTATAAGAGAGGATCATGAAAGGAATATAATGTATTGAGAAAGGTTAAAGAAACCTAAGTAATAAGATCCCGGGTATGATCCCTCAAACGATAAATGAAAACGAAAGTTAAGTGAACCGTATAACAGATCAGCGGTCATTAGGCAAGCAATTAGGAGTTAATCAAGGAGGTTAGGGATGATGATGTCATCAAACCAATAAGGTGTGGACAAGTGGAAGCATTATGACATGTGCAAGATGACATAAGCATGAGAAGGGGTTTTGTTTTGTTGGTTGATTTTGGGCCATGTAAAATTTACCATGGTAAAAAGCTAAAACATTATACAAGGCCAAAAAGGAGAAGCAACCAAGCAAATATCATAAAACACAAAAATTAGAAGTTGACTTTCCCATTTCAAGAAGAAAGCTCTCGGCTAAAACAAACCCAGCAACTTCAAACTGCCATATCTCCTTCAATACTCACTCAAATGTTGTGTTCTATAGCTCGTTGGAAAGGTATTGAGATATCCTACAACTCTTGTTCACAAGTCTCTTCCAAATAAGCATGGTAAGACCCTCATTTTTACAGTTATTTAAATCGGACTTTTAGAAACTTCAAAGCCTAACTTTGTGTTCTTGATTTCTTTGGAAAGATCAAGCTTGTAGGAGGCTCCCTAAGGCTTCCTAGCAACTTAACACCTCCCAAGGAAGGTATAAATCTTCACACCCTTTAGTAATAAGTTTGAATGTTGAAGTTTGGAGATGGGTTGGATGGATGAGTAGTAATTTGAATGATAAGCATGATTCGAGCTTAATTGTTAAGTAGTTTAGTTAAAGTTGGAGATGTTATAATATATGATTGGATTGAGATCCTTGAGCTTATTATGACTGAAATCAGTAGCATTGATGTGTATCTTGAGTTGTTGTTGATTGGTAGTTGGATTGATATGATTTGGAATGGTAAAAATTTGGGAAATCGCGTAAACATAGCCGTCGTAATGTCCGATTTACTTTAGACTGCTTTTGTTCATAACATTAGGACCCGAGAACTCCCTGCTAGGTTTTGACCATTGCCATGTTTAGATAGTTCATGTTATGAGCTTCGTTTTGATATGTGGTTCGTTTGATTCCGATGAACGGTTTAGGAGAAACGGCCGTTTTAAATAACGACGTTTCGCGAACGAACCCTTACCCCTCGCCTTACTTTGAAACATAGGTTAAAGATCTTAAATGACTAATTTAAGTATAAAACATTTATTTAAGGTGTAATAGGCAGTTGGTAAGACACTCGCGAAGGAATCGCCTTAAAACTCGTAATGGTTAAATTATTAAAAAAATGGTGGAGCCGAGGGTACTCGAGTGACTTAAGAGAATCAGTAAGCGCAAAACGAGCGTTAGAGTCTGAGTTGGTTAGAGTATAGATTTACAAGTGACTTTGGTTTAATTCCAACTTACTTGTTGTTTATAGGTTACCAGACTCGTCCCGAGCCATTCGTAACCCCCAGTCGCTCAGGCAAGTTTTCTACCCGATATACTGTTGTTGTGATGTAAATATATGTATATGCATTATCTTGTGATAGTGCATGATTGTTATTAGCAAATTTTGCGATATATTGGAGTATGCTGATATGGTATATATGCATGTCTGTTTCGTAATCTGGTTATCTATCTGTTGATTTCAATGCTTATAGTTGCATAATACCTATGCTAGAAATAAGCAAGTAGTTGCGTATACCCTTAGTATAGGGGATAAAAGGTGAACATATTTCTAAACCGGGAGTCGATGTTCCCGAGTATATTATATATATATATATATTTATATATATGGATATAGTTTTTAAAACTATGGATCGAATAAGGTTTATTCGATACCTTTATTTTACTTAATTGAATATTAATTTGAGTATTCATTCGAGGGCTTATGACTCAGTTTATTTTATTATTTGAATATTATTTGAATATTCATTCGAGGGCTTATGACTCAGTTTATATTATTATTGAATATTACTTGGATATTCATTTGAGGATGTATGACTCCTTTATTTTATGAATATTATTTATAGTATTCATTCGAGGTATTATGACTCCGCTTATTACTTAATAATATTCTTTATTGTATTAAAGAATAAGGTGTCGATAATCAAACTTACTTTTGATTATTCAAATAAAGATATTACTTTCGTATAAGTATATCTTTGATTATTTGCTATTCATTTCAAGTATAAGTTTTAATACTTCTACTTCAATTATTTTATAAAGATTATTCTTTATGGGAATATTATTTAAATAATAATATTCAGACATTTTCTAAATATTCTGGGGACTGATTTACTTCATTAAATCAGCTTCACTCCAAACATTCTTAAAAATGTTTTGCGAGTCTTCAAAATGATTTTTTTAAAAGTTAGAGCGGATCCCAAAACTCATTTTTTTAAGATCCTCCTTTCGAAGGGGATTTAAATACTCGCTCAAAACCTGAGGGATCCGGCTATGTGGTGTGTTTTATATTCGCAACAAGGTTGCTGTTTTGATAAATGAATTGATTACTTACCCAACACTCGGGAAGTAAAATTCTTGGAACAAGTTAATCCATTAACAGGCATCGCCTGGGAAATATCGGTGAGTTCTCCTTTCCAAATAGATACAACTTCTTGGTGGAGCCGTATCAACAAGTTTCTACTTGGGGAAAGTGGGGACAAGCTTTACGTTTCAGAGTCATGGATTTCATCTGAACTAGGAGTGGCATAAGTGGCCGAGTAGCGCCGGCCCAGCCTTATTATATTGGCCCAAATGGCCTGGAAGTTCCGCTAAGGCGGTCCATTCCTTAGGAGTTCAGTGCTCGGTTGACAAGTAAATCTGACAGGTTCTCCTCTACATGTAGAAAATGGTGGGGTTGCACTACTACGACTGATCATCGTAAGTGGTCTTCCTGGCGCAGCAAACTCCCGTAATGAGTTCATCATCCAATTGGATATTTCTGCAACACTACCCAGAGCACTTCGATAGAAAGGCTATGGTTGGGCGATTGTTGAGTGTTGGCAGGGTCAAGTTTTCAAAATGATGTTTGCATCAAATGAAGTATCTCGTAACTTCATTTTATTTTGATGATATTTTAAAGATTTAATCTATTCAAATCTGGTCTTGTAGTCTCATCTATGTGATGAACTTTGGAAACTAATTATAACTTGAATGGTGGTAGTTCAAGTAGTATTTGGAAAAGATATAAGTATATTGGAGTATCTTGTAACTTCATCTTTTAAACTTATATCTAGTAAATGATTATCTTATGCATGACAAAGATTTTCAGAAAAATGTTGAGACAAGGTTAGATATATGAGATCACCTTGCAACGATATTTTTATACAGTTATACACTGGAACTCTGTGTGTATTATGCATGGAAGAGGACTTCCAATATTTTGAAAAGTATATATGTATATATATACTGAATATTTTGCGACTTCATCGCATTAAGATATCATCTTGGTTCATTTCTTTTGACCAAGACCTTCATGAGTACTATGAGAAGGCTCATATATTGTTAATCATTATACATATTATTTTGGTGGGCTTGCTGCTCACCCTTGCTTTCTTCTTTCATCACACAACATCAGATAGACAAGATGAACATGACCAAGCTCCCAATTCGCGAGCGGATAGGAAACGTTCCGCAGCTTCCTATAGGCATTGATGTCGCTGTAGCTGAGGTAGGAACTACCAATAGGCTAGGCTTTAAACTTTTGATGTATCAGATTATGTATATTTATGAATTGTAATAATGGCAAAGAAATGTAAATTTATTCAGAAACCTGTTTAAGGTGTATTGGCATATAATTGTGGAATAAAACGACTTGTGATTATTTTTGGATATTCATCTCTGAGACTATAACTTGTGGTGTGTGTGTTTATTGTGGGGTCACAGTACAGAGTAGTTGATTATTTATTAAGATTGGGTGTTGTTAAGGGAAATGGAACTCGTGACAACCCGGATCCCCGACCCCGGATTTGGGGGTGTTACAGAAATGGTATCAGAGCCAAGCATTATAAACCTCAGAGATGATGGGACGTTAAGATAATAAGTTCACTAAGATAATAAGAACTCTTGCCAAGTTCATAGTCGGACTACCTAACGTAGTACTGACAGTTAAAACCCTTATGGGAACCCTTATAAATGTAGCGATAGAAGCGTAGTTCGTTATCGTATATGGTAGCGGGACTCCGAACCCTGAAGTTGAGGAACATCAACGCAATGATGTTTTATTACTAATTGGAGATCAGATTGTGGATCCAATAGAGCGTCCTAACGCAGGACCGGATGATGTTGATATTGAGGATGTAGCGGTTGAGGATGTTGTCCTAGAAGGGATAGTTGCTGAGGAGGATCCCATGGAGGATCCTGACGAGATTGGATAAAGGACCACTGATGAATTGATGACCCTGGTTGGGTCGACTACCAGAGGTAGGATTGGCCGGTCACTACCGGAGGTTCGTTCAAGTTTGTAAAGATAGTAGCCCCTTTAACGCGGCTCACTCGTAAGACTGAGAAGTTCGAATGGACAGAGAAATGCGAGAACAACTTTTAAGAACCGAAGCAAAGGTTGGTGACGTTCCCTATGTTGGCGTTGCCGGATGGAAAATGAGATTTTGTGAAGTGTAGTGACGCTTCGCATAAGGAATTAGGGTGCTTCTCATACAGCACAGCAAGGTAATCGCGTACGCGTCAAGACAATTAAGGTAATATGAAATTCGATATCCCCGCCCATGAGCTTAGGCTCGTGGCAATAGTTTTACCCTAAAGATTGGAGGCACTACTTGTATGGAGAGAAGTGCGAGAATTACCTAAGCCATAAGTGCTCTAGTACATTTTCACGTAGAAAGAGCTCAACATATGCCAGATGAGGCAGTTAGAGCTAATCAAGAATAATGATTGGGAGATTCTTTATCATTCGGGGAAAGCCAATATGGTGGCTGATGCCCTTAGTAAAAAGGAGAGACTCAAGATGATAATGTCTTTGGGAGAGTTTATAAGAGATTTTGGAAATAGTAGTGAAGGTAACCGGAGCCGGTACCGAAAAGCTGTTTGAGATTGCAATAGAGACCGAATTATTGGAAAAGAGCATACGGTGCCAGAGAAAGGTGATGAATGAAGGCAGAGAGCCAACAAATAAATATGAGATTAATACCGAGAAAGATGATAAGGGAATAATGAGGTATTCCTATAGAATTTGGGTTCCGAAAGTTCGAGAGCGTAAGGATGAGAACTTAGATGAGAGCCATAGTTTGAGGAATAAGATTAAGAGCAAACCCTGAACGTGATAGTCAGGGAGGTCGCCATCAAGATAGAAGGAACCCATGACATAATGGAGTGGAAAATGAGGATTTTAAATTAAAAGATGACCCCAATTATGGGGAGTAGGATGAAACATTTCATACTAAGGAAACAGAAAGTCGAGTAAGGAAAGGAGACCCGAGACGGTACTCCTATACGGCAATTCATGGACCTGTCTAGACAGAACTTAGACTATTATCCCCAACCACCACCTTGAGGAAACAATGTGATAGGAAATTCTTTCAGGACCTGTAAGTCTCTAAGCTCTCAGAGTTCCAAGGAACAGGTCGACCCAGTCGAGGCAAGAGCCTGGCTAAAGGAAATAGAGGAATCATTTGAGATTCTGAATGACTGACGAATCACAAAAGACTGTTTTTGTCACTTACCCTCCTAAGAGAGAGACCACCCGCTGGTGAAAGGCCAAGGAAGGCACGGAGCAAGAGATTATAATAAACTGATTTAAGTTCAGTCAATTGTTTTCAGGAAAGTACTTCCCAAGGTTATGGAGATAGTGTAAAAGCTTTAGAGCCAGAACAAAGGCAGACGAGTATGATGAATTATGAATCTAAGCTGTAAAAGTTGTTAAGATTCGTTCTGAAGACGCGAATCCAGAATGACGGGATATTTGAAATCAATGCTTATGTTGTGTTGGTTCATGAAATAATGATAAGAGAAAGGAAAATAAAAAGGAATTGAAGTGGAAAGGAATATAAAGGCAACAGAGTTTGAGGAATGATAAGGGAGTTGGGTATGAGGAAACCCTAAAGACTCATATTAATAGAAATAGAAAAGTATATGATCGTCAGGATGAGGGTGATTCACCATGAGTTAAAGTTGACGGTTGAAGGCATAAGAGATGCATATATTTTATCCCCTTTAAGTTGGGAGGATTCGAGGAAACATTGAGATAGTTCGAAGGATAAACAATGAGACGCGGATAGACTGAGGAGACAAGGAAGTAAGAAATTAGGAAAATTGGATGAAGGAAGTGACCTTCAAGAATGTGAAGTGTAAGATCGGTGGCTTGATACCCAGAAAGGGAGACGCCAGGTATGAAAGATATCCCAACATTGAGATGACTGTTGAGATAAATAAAAGAGGTAAATGAGTAGTTAGAACTAAAAGGTTCACGTTGAACACGACAAACATCTTCTAGAACATCCCTATTATCATTACTGAATCAGGCAAGAAAAGCGGATAACCGTTCTTATCTTTTGGAGGCCATATTGATTGACCTCATTTTGAATACAGATGTTATTTTGAAATTAGGCATATACTATCGAGGTGGGAATGATTGAATAAGATACCCTTATCAGGGATATATGACTTGATTTATCCATGGAAGGATGCATGTACCTTTTAAAGGTGGAATTAAGGATAGAACATCGGTAACTTAAAATGAATCCTCGGGGAATGCATAAAGGTTGGAATTTCACCCTTAATAGGGATAGTATGAGTTTTGACAGTATGAATTGGAAAGGATTAAGGTAATAATAACCTTTAAGGATCAGTGGAGAAATTCTTCAGAAGTATATAGACAATGGTTCTAGTATTAGTAAGTGGTATTTTGATATGCCCTGTATATAGGGAATACAGGAGGAACGATTAAAGGATAACCTTAGAGGTTTTACAAGGACAAAGGAAATATTCGAAATTCTCAAGAATAAAAATGTTGATAAAGGAAATATGACATAATTATAATGTTGCCAAGTGGGGCACGTGTTAAACCACGAGAAAGTATGGATCGAACCAGTAATGGTCGAAATTGTTCAAGGCAATTAGGACTTAAGATAAAAGATGTTCTAATTATGATTGAGAGTCAGTCATGACAGTGATTAACCTCTAAAGACTGAGGCAATAACTTATGGAAAAAAATGGTGATTTTTTTTTACTCATCAGATTTAAAGCATTTTCACATAAGCTGTGATTGAAATAAGGTAGAGAATTTATTTGGAGGTGGTTAAAATGACATTGACTGTAAGGAAATTTTACTATCAGGAAAGGCTAAAGAGGTGGCCGACACTTTAAAGGTAAGAGGATAATTATAGGCGCTTGTGCCAAAAGAATACAGTGATGATGGTTAAAACTGTGAAGGTTGTATTATGGTTTGGAAGATTGACATTCCTCCTGATGACTGTGCAATACCCAACCGTAATAGTAGTTGGTAAAGGTTTAATTCGTGTAATCGCCATGAACGGGCTATCTATCTTAGAAGGTCCTATCTTGAGATAAGCCAGGGCCATGTTTCAAAAAGGACTAGATGAACCCTTGAGTTAAGTCTTCTATTTAGGGCGTATGATTAAGAATGGTATTAACCTGCTATCGTTGCTTTGATTGAAACTCTTCTGCACTTTTATCTGCTTCATGTCATGTATGTATGTCAGGATCAGGAGTGTTCTTCATGAATCATGAATGGTGATTATGTTACCTCCTTAGAAGGATTTGATACGACATGTATGGACTCCGTATGGTTAGATATTAAGATTTTATGGAAAAGTGAATGACGACAGTAGGTCAGTGGTGGACCATAGTAATGCAGTAATGATTCCACGAGTAATGAGTTGATTACCACCGTGAGAGTTGTATTGGAATGGGTGTTGAGATTGAGTATCACTAATCGGGTCATGGTAGTGTATAAGTTATCATTGATAGAACATTGATAGACTAATTAAGTAGAGTATCTACCTATTGAATATTTATTCTTTCTTATCAATAGAGAGTCATATTATTATACGAGGAAGGTTACGGTGCAAGCATAGAATTCTAGTAACGATGATGTCTAGAATGAGATCCCAGATTCGATTTTCGATATCGAGGGAGTTTCAAAGGTGATTGTGTATAAGCTCGAGGAAGAGCATGGGTCCATAGAATGATGGACGAAATAGAAATATTTAGGCATGGGAAATACGATGCTATAATACTTGATGCTGATATAAATACATATATGTTTTGTTCTCCTATGACAAACCTCTATAGTTCAGAGATAGGTTCCAAGCCAGATATTTTGTGGCAGTATATTTTTCATATATACAATTCTCTTCAATTCGTTCTTTTCTCTTCTTTTCATTTCATGTAAGCTGAGAAGAACAACCCTTCCAGAAAGGGGAGGTATTGCCGAATGACTATCTATCTGTGTGATAGAAGCCTAGTAGGATACCATCTATTGTTTAAATTGTTTGTCAAGTACTAAAGGCTGGCCACCTTCTGTACTAACTAAGCGATATAACAAGTGTTCATGATCATAGTGATCTCTCAACAAATTCATTTACTTCTATATGATTGATCAAACTTTGGGAAATAGAAACAGCTGAAAAAGGAGTAATAAAGTTGTGGTAGTATTCAGAATGGAAATACATTCATGATACTAAGGTTGACGTGGTTATTAAAAGGTTATAGAACGCTAACGAGCAAAAGTATAACCAGTATAATATTAGGAACGGAAGGTAGTAGCGATTACGAACTGGAAAAGAATGGGTATTGAGACGCCAAAGCTATAGTGCTAGAAGTTGTGATAAAATTCCATGCGATAGACTTGAAAGAATTTGGAATGATCACTTAACACGGATTGAGTTTTCTTACGATAATAGATCACATGTCAGTATTGAGATATCGCCTTATGAGATCCTTGAGGGAAGACTATGTCGATCTCCCTTATGTTAGGATGAAGTTGTAGAGCGCAAGATGTTCGGACCCGCAGTAGTCCAAAGGATCAAGGATATAATAGATTTTAATCAGAGGACGGCTGGTAGTAGCCCAAGATGGGAACATGAAGTATGTTGATTTGACACGAAAGGACAAGGAATAGGAAGTGGGGGACCTAGTATTGTTATAGGTATTCCCTTGGAAAGGAAGGATGAGGTTCGGAAAGAAACGGAAGCTAAGTCCACGAATTGTTGGACCCTTGGATATATTAAGACATATTGGGAAGATAGCATATGAGCTAGCCCTACCCCCGAATATATAGCAAGTTCATAATGTGTTCCACGTATCAATGTTAAGAAAATGTAATTCGGATGCCAGATAAATAGGGGCATATGAGCGCATAGGCATGCGACCAGACATAACCTATAGGGAGCAACCAGAAAGGGTTATAGATCGAAAAGGGACAAGTGCTTAGGAGAAGGGTTATCAAACTAGTCAGAGTTTGGTGGTAGAACCACAATGTGGGAAAATTTACTCGAGAGTTAGAAAGTGCAATGCTAAGAGAGTATCCCTATTTATTTTCTATTTGATTCCGGGACGGAATCCTTTTAAGGAGGGGAGACTGTAATAACCCCAATTTTTGGAAATTCTTGAAACCCTTATGAATAGTGTTTTTGCTGAATGAGAAAACTTTTCATGCCACACTATGTAGGGGTTCTGTTATGGATATTCTGAGATTTTATTAGTACTCTATATGGTATATAAGTGTATGTAAAGATCGTCAGAATCCAATTCCGAACACTTTGATTTTTCCCGAAAATCTACCAGATACAGAAAGAATTGAGTATAAGGTAACAGAATAAAAAGGATTTAAATTCAAGGATTATAAGAGAGGATCATGAAAGGAATATAATGTATTGAGAAAGGTTAAAGAAACCTAAGTAATAAGATCCCGGGTATGATCCCTCAAACGATAAATGAAAACGAAAGTTAAGTGAACCGTATAACAGATCAGCGGTCATTAGGCAAGCAATTAGGAGTTAATCAAGGAGGTTAGGGATGATGATGTCATCAAACCAACAAGGTGTGGACAAGTGGAAGCATTATGACATGTGCAAGATGACATAAGCATGAGAAGGGGTTTTGTTTTGTTGGTTGATTTTGGGCCATGTAAAATTTACCATGGTAAAAAGCTAAAACATTATCCAAGGCCAAAAAGGAGAAGCAACCAAGCAAATATCATAAAACACAAAAATTAGAAGTTGACTTTCCCATTTCAAGAAGAAAGCTCTCGGCTAAAACAAACCCAGCAACTTCAAACTGCCATATCTCCTTCAATACTCACTCAAATGTTGTGTTCTATAGCTCGTTGGAAAGGTATTGAGATATCCTACAACTCTTGTTCACAAGTCTCTTCCAAATAAGCATGGTAAGACCCTCATTTTTACAGTTATTTAAATCGGACTTTTAGAAACTTCAAAGCCTAACTTTGTGTTCTTGATTTCTTTGGAAAGATCAAGCTTGTAGGAGGCTCCCTAAGGCTTCCTAGCAACTTAACACCTCCCAAGGAAGGTATAAATCTTCACACCCTTTAGTAATAAGTTTGAATGTTGAAGTTTGGAGATGGGTTGGATGGATGAGTAGTAATTTGAATGATAAGCATGATTCGAGCTTAATTGTTAAGTAGTTTAGTTAAAGTTGGAGATGTTATAATATATGATTGGATTGAGATCCTTGAGCTTATTATGACTGAAATCAGTAGCATTGATGTGTATCTTGAGTTGTTGTTGATTGGTAGTTGGATTGATATGATTTGGAATGGTAAAAATTTGGGAAATCGCGTAAACATAGCCGTCGTAATGTCCGATTTACTTTAGACTGCTTTTGTTCATAACATTAGGACCCGAGAACTCCCTGCTAGGTTTTGACCATTCCCATGTTTAGATAGTTCATGTTATGAGCTTCGTTTTGATATGTGGTTCGTTTGATTCCGATGAACGGTTTAGGAGAAACGGCCGTTTTAAATAACGACGTTTCGCGAACGAACCCTTACCCCTCGCCTTACTTTGAAACATAGGTTAAAGATCTTAAATGACTAATTTAAGTATAAAACATTTATTTAAGGTGTAATAGGCAGTTGGTAAGACACTCGCGAAGGAATCGCCTTAAAACTCGTAATGGTTAAATTATTAAAAAAATGGTGGAGCCGAGGGTACTCGAGTGACTTAAGAGAATCAGTAAGCGCAAAACGAGCGTTAGAGTCTGAGTTGGTTAGAGTATAGATTTACAAGTGACTTTGGTTTAATTCCAACTTACTTGTTGTTTATAGGTTACCAGACTCGTCCCGAGCCATTCGTAACCCCCAGTCGCTCAGGCAAGTTTTCTACCCGATATACTGTTGTTGTGATGTAAATATATGTATATGCATTATCTTGTGATAGTGCATGATTGTTATTAGCAAATTTTGCGATATATTGGAGTATGCTGATATGGTATATATGCATGTCTGTTTCGTAATTTGGTTATCTATCTGTTGATTTCAATGCTTATAGTTGCATAATACCTATGCTAGAAATAAGCAAGTAGTTGCGTATACCCTTAGTATAGGGGATAAAAGGTGAACATATTTCTAAACCGGGAGTCGATGTTCCCGAGTATATTATATATATATATATATATATATATATTTATATATATGGATATAGTTTTTAAAACTATGGATCGAATAAGGTTTATTCGATACCTTTATTTTACTTAATTGAATATTAATTTGAGTATTCATTCGAGGGCTTATGACTCAGTTTATTTTATTATTTGAATATTATTTGAATATTCATTCGAGGGCTTATGACTCAGTTTATATTATTATTGAATATTACTTGGATATTCATTTGAGGATGTATGACTCCTTTATTTTATGAATATTATTTATAGTATTCATTCGAGGTATTATGACTCCGCTTATTACTTAATAATATTCTTTATTGTATTAAAGAATAAGGTGTCGATAATCAAACTTACTTTTGATTATTCAAATAAAGATATTACTTTCGTATAAGTATATCTTTGATTATTTGCTATTCATTTCAAGTATAAGTTTTAATACTTCTACTTCAATTATTTTATAAAGATTATTCTTTATGGGAATATTATTTAAATAATAATATTCAGACATTTTCTAAATATTCTGGGGACTGATTTACTTCATTAAATCAGCTTCACTCCAAACATTCTTAAAAATGTTTTGCGAGTCTTCAAAATGATTTTTTTAAAAGTTAGAGCGGATCCCAAAACTCATTTTTTTAAGATCCTCCTTTCGAAGGGGATTTAAATACTCGCTCAAAACCTGAGGGATCCGGCTCTGTGGTGTGTTTTATATTCGCAACAAGGTTGCTGTTTTGATAAATGAATTGATTACTTACCCAACACTCGGGAAGTAAAATTCTTGGAACAAGTTAATCCATTAACAGGCATCGCCTGGGAAATATCGGTGAGTTCTCCTTTCCAAATAGATACAACTTCTTGGTGGAGCCGTATCAACAAGTTTCTACTTGGGGAAAGTGGGGACAAGCTTTACGTTTCAGAGTCATGGATTTCATCTGAACTAGGAGTGGCGTAAGTGGCCGAGTAGCGCTGGCCCAGCCTTATTATATTGGCCCAAATGGCCTGGAAGTTCCGCTAAGGCGGTCCATTCCTTAGGAGTTCAGTGCTCGGTTGACAAGTAAATCCGACAGGTTCTCCTCTACATGTAGAAAATGGTGGGGTTGCACTACTACGACTGATCATCGTAAGTGGTCTTCCTGGCGCAGCAAACTCCCGTAATGAGTTCATCATCCAATTGGATATTTCTGCAACACTACCCAGAGCACTTCGATAGAAAGGCTATGGTTGGGCGATTGTTGAGTGTTGGCAGGGTCAAGTTTTCAAAATGATGTTTGCATCAAATGAAGTATCTCGTAACTTCATTTTATTTTGATGATATTTTAAAGATTTAATCTATTCAAATCTGGTCTTGTAGTCTCATCTATGTGATGAACTTTGGAAACTAATTATAACTTGAATGGTGGTAGTTCAAGTAGTATTTGGAAAAGATATAAGTATATTGGAGTATCTTGTAACTTCATCTTTTAAACTTATATCTAGTAAATGATTATCTTATGCATGACAAAGATTTTCAGAAAAATGTTGAGACAAGGTTAGATATATGAGATCACCTTGCAACGATATTTTTATACAGTTATACACTGGAACTCTGTGTGTATTATGCATGGAAGAGGACTTCCAATATTTTGAAAAGTATATATGTATATATATACTGAATATTTTGCGACTTCATCGCATTAAGATATCATCTTGGTTCATTTCTTTTGACCAAGACCTTCATGAGTACTATGAGAAGGCTCATATATTGTTAATCATTATACATATTATTTTGGTGGGCTTGCTGCTCACCCTTGCTTTCTTCTTTCATCACACAACATCAGATAGACAAGATGAACATGACCAAGCTCCCAATTCGCGAGCGGATAGGAAACGTTCCGCAGCTTCCTATAGGCATTGATGTCGCTGTAGCTGAGGTAGGAACTACCAATAGGCTAGGCTTTAAACTTTTGATGTATCAGATTATGTATATTTATGAATTGTAATAATGGCAAAGAAATGTAAATTTATTCAGAAACCTGTTTAAGGTGTATTGGCATATAATTGTGGAATAAAACGACTTGTGATTATTTTTGGATATTCATCTCTGAGACTATAACTTGTGGTGTGTGTGTTTATTGTGGGGTCACAGTACAGAGTAGTTGATTATTTATTAAGATTGGGTGTTGTTAAGGGAAATGGAACTCGTGACAACCCGGATCCCCGACCCCGGATTTGGGGGTGTTACAAACATTGACTTGTTTGCAATCTTAGAAAAATATTCTAAGTTCCATATACTTTGATCCATTGAGTATTGCACCTATTATCAAAGTGTTTAGGAATTTGCAAATGAGTATAAAAATTATTCTAACTTGACAACATATGGTTACTTCTAATAAAGCAATCAAACATTTTAACCATAGTTGTACTTAGGAAAAATTTCTACACTTTCTATATTAGTATAAGTGACTGAAGATACGCAATGATTACTTAGAGGAGTTCTAAGTAATGTCACAAATACTAATACTTCATAATTAGTTCATAGTTAAACTCTTAACTAAATATCATTAACTGATATAAGTCAAGAATTTACACACAACTAATCATGCTACAATCATATTCTGATTTCAATGAATTCTTGAGATATAAGCATTGCTAAATTCACTAAAACCAAAATCTCATAATTAACTTATAACACATAAGTTACAATCAATATACTAGATATCAATTGTTGACAGATTTAGTTATAATCAGTCATGCTGCTTATTTATTTTAAGTTAGTTTGAATTATGGAGCAAATAACATCATTGAATTGCTTCTATTTCCATAATCCAAACTACCCAAAATAAATATTAAATAAATAAATACTAAATATCTATGATGTAGATATTAGCACTTAAATATTTTTATAAATATCTCTGAATAATCACCAATAGGATATATGACTTATATATATGGTAATCACTCTCTGGATAATTAGTAATTTTAGAAATACTTTTTAAGCATATAAAATATTGAGAGTTTTATACATATGACTTAGAAAATATTTCAACTTTCAATATCAGTGATTTTAGAAATACGCATTGATTACTTAGAACAAAAATTCTAAATAATATCACTCATACTAAAAGTAACATGACACAAATAACTATGATGCATATTATTTTAATATAATTTAAATTATGAGACTGATATAGAATGGAATTGTCTACAGTCATAATTTAAATCAATTAAAAGAGTATTCAAACTTAATGCTATAATACTTAACTACCACAAATGTATATGACATTATAATCATGATAATCAAGATATTAGCACTAAGTACAAGGTACTAGATTACTGATAAATTCACAAGTCCTTTAAATATTGAAGATTTAATACTTGTGAACTTATATTAAGAATTCCTTACAGGTGGGATTTCCAACTAATATATAATGAATGATATCCCACACTTACAAACCAGTCTTGAAAAATTAACTTTATCAAGTAATTTAATAAGTGTTTCTATAATAAACTCTTTGACTAAAAGATATGCTCTCGAAAGAAATGATACCTGGTGTGAAGGTGCACTGTCATAGAGTGTTCACAGAGTTGTTGGATTTGAGGTTGTTTTTATCATAACAAGAAATCAATCTTCTTCCATGAAGTTGACAGCTTCCCGAGAAGCTTCTCCTGTCACTCTTACAACTTGCGTTATCTATATCTATATAGCCAAATATGTTCAACACAATATCTTTAGAGTACTTTACTCCAAGAGTTGGTAGTCCCTTAAGATATCTAATAATCTTGTTAATAGCTATACGATTGGATTCTCTATGATCCACTTGGAACCTTGCACATTGGCATCTTGAGAACATTTATCACTGCACATATATAACATTACGTTTGTGCCTAGTGATAAGAGAGTTATTAATATGATGACTCTATTAGTTAATTATACACTTGTAACTTCAGTTAGAGTACCATACCATGTCATTGACGATTTCTTGAGTAGTATACTAGTTCATACCAACCTGAAGTGAGCTTGTGAAAAAGAGATATACAGAGTCCAATAGATCTGAAACTGCAAAGTCCATAACCTGTTGTGCATTGACTACTTCCTTTGACTCACCAACCATGAGTACACTTGTTCACACTTACTAGAGTCTAATTCCAGGTAGAATGTACAACATGTGCCAGATATGTCGTAATATCCTCAAGTCTCGTCACTGGTGCTTTCTGTCAGATACTGCTTCCTGATAATAACCTAACATCCAGTTTGGCCTTATCCCTCGCAACAATGTCATTATCATCCAGTTTGACTTCTGGTTATCCTTGTACTAATTACAAAGTTGTCATTTATTTTGGATACCAACTTCCCTACAATCTGCTTGCTGACTGCTTGAGTTCATCTTACTTTATAATCACCCAATCAATCTGGATCCATCAGAGCTTCTGTTACTTTTTCAATTTCTTTTTCAGAAAAAAACTAGAGAAATAATCATTCACACTCAGTAGCCCTTCTAATCATTACTCCACCATCTGGATCACATAAGAAATTGACTCTGGGAATTATATTGACATCAAACCCTTTGTCTCAGCAGATATGTTCTTGTAGTGTCCTCTTGATATTCAATGTGGTGTTGTGTCTGACCAGTTGATCCTTCTTTTGCTCCCCTAAGCTGTTGCTGGGATTTCCTGAAAATCCTTACCCTTGCTGACTGGCTTCATTGAAATAATGAGTTGTGTAGATATACTGTCATTCCACTGCTTCGATATGAATCATCAATACCATCAATTTCACCTTTAACATCTTGGAGCATGGAGTTGTTGAACTGTGCACTTTGACTTTCAATCATCTTCTATTGATCAACCACAAATGCCTTGTAGGTTGTAAACTCCACTGAGTAGCCATGAAGAATATCCTTACAAGTCTTAGCTGCAAATACCAAGATCTTCAAACAACTAAAAACATTTTATTGTTTGCTTTTGTAGAACATTCTCTCCAAACACTTTCAGGTTATCCAGTATTTGCTTCTGTTGGCCATTGACTCATTAGTGGTCTTCATGTATACACCTTGATCAAGGCTTGATCTTACTTGTTGCAAACTGTATTGACTGCTTCAGCCCTTTGGTATTTAGAAAGTCTTGATTAGCTTGATATTTCCCGTGTAGCTTTAATCAAGTTCCAGTTCTTCCTTTGTACCACTCCATTCTGACACGGAGTTCCTAGTACTGAATATGTCTCAGAATATTCCTGATGTTACAGATATTAATCAGAAGTGCTTCTTGAATTCAGTCCCATTATCTGATCACAAGATCATCTCTTTTACAGTTGCTTCCAGCTTGATCTTCTGATACGATCAATCACCATCTATGATGACTTGTCTTGAGAATGCACGAACAACTTTTTATTAAGAGTAGTCATCAATCATCACTAAGGTATATCTTTACTTTGATGTGATATTGTCTTTGACTTCTCTTTCTGACATGCCTCACATTTATCGTCTTCTGAATTCCAGATGAGGCAGTCCTCTCACTAACCCATTTTCATAAAAGAGTTCCTTGAGTTGATGTTCAAGGGTGAGAGCTTCTAATGCCGTAACAAAACTTATGTCATATGATGCTTTATAGTAGAAACCATTGACTTTATCATTCCTGAGATTCTAGTCTAGCCACAAGCATACTCTTCCCTTACTCTAAGAAGAGCAAGCTTCTCAACCTTCCTGCTTCAGATAAGACACTAATCCTTCATTGAATTGACATTTTGTCCTTTGATGCAGAACTATCTGATAAGAGGATTTGTGACTTGATTCTCCAGCAAGGAAGTTGCTTCAATTATTATCAGTGACTCCAATGATTAGTTGTTATCAGTGATAGCAATTGTTGAATCCATGATGACATCCCTTTTTTGCATAGCTTGTCCCGTAATGAAAACCTTTGATGTCATCTCCAAAGATTATTGACGGAATAGCTTTTGTCAACCACATTTAATTGTGAGGTTCTTTCTTTGATCATATTCCTTGAGTATAAATTACCAAGAATATATATAAATCAATTACCCTGTTATGTCCTGCACTCACAAATGGATTAACAGTTTTTGGTATCCAACTTATCAGTTTGGGTCCAGTTGGATTAGAGATTTTACTATAAACAGAGATGACAACAGTTGCAACCTTATCATGTTAATTATTATCTTTGACTGACAATTTTCTCCATTTTAATACCCTTGACAGATTTGTCTCTAGGCTAAGGGAAAAATGGTTCCAACCTTACATAAGGAGGACTAGCAGTCTTTGCCCTATTAAAATCCTAAACATGCTTTCTACAATTAATGCAAGTACTAAGAGATGCATTTATGGCATAAAAATAAGCAAGCATTGAAATAGGAATACATGGCATTCATACATGGCATTCATTTAGAAATATGACATATAAGAATTAAGCAATATAGGCATGATATAGAACAAATAGAATTAATAAATAAATCACTAATTCTATCTAGTCCAATCCTGTTGATGTATCTCATCTAGCTATCTCAATCCAGTTATAAACTAACACATCTTAAAAAATAATTCAGAATAAATGAGCAAATTATATTATAATAGGATACAGAGAATAAGCAAAAACAAAAGGTCTTAAGTGCTGGAAAACATATATCTCACTAAAGCAATTAATCATGTTCAACAAATATTCAATCACATATTGAAGATCATCTAAAGTAACATGCACAAGTTAAACATATATCCTAGTTACCAGAAAAATAATCTAGTGAACTAGTTCAACATTATTAATGTGTGATGCTATCATGCTTGTGCAAGTGTTAAACATTTAAACACTATAATCTTATCATGCATTGAATATTGAGAGCAAAGTATTGCAGTGGTTCAAGAATTTGAAACCTGAGATATGTGAGTTGGACCATCTTCAGAGATTGCTATGAAAGCAAGATATTCATTATTCTCGTCATCTGATCCATCCCAACTCTTTCCTGTGCACTATAAGTTTTGACTGGTTGCTTCCCTAAGAAAATATTCCACCTTTGTCTCAACTCTTCAACTGAATCCCTACTCATCCTTGTTTGTTAAACTTCTTGTTCAGTTGTAGCAAAACCCTTGATAGTTACTTGACACATATTGCTTGTCAAACCTGTAGCTATCAAATCTTGTTTATGTCCCAACCTCAGTCTGTAACCACCTCTTGAACTGAATCTGTAAAAATCTCTGCTTCAGAATAGATAGGCTTGATCCTTGGATATAGCTTATGTACTCCTTGTGAATCTGATGCGACTAAACTTCCCTGACAAGTGAAACACTGCCCTGACGTCCAGTCCCTCAAGTACTTCTACCTGAGCTTCCTTCTGATTCAGCAATCAGTAACTCTTACATTCTGTCCTGAGATTCCAACTTTATTCCATATAACTGAGATGTTTGTTTGTCCTTACTATTCTCTCTAACCTCCACAATTCCTGCCTGTATGATTTCATTGATTCCCGGATAAATGTAGCATTGGTATAGACCATTGTGTGACTGTATTATCTGGAATCATAGAGTTGCCTTTAAAATCTTCGAGAAAAACTGTACCCGTAGAAATTTCATCCATTTCCTACGTCTGAAAACACCGTGGTATCCTATGGAGTAAGCCTTTGAGGAAGTTCCACAAATTTTGTCTGTAGGTCTTCAAATCAGTTCCATCAGAGTAAGAAACCCATTATCTATAATTTTCGTGTTCGGTAATTTTCCGTCTAAATAGCACATGGTCTTTGTTTTCTTCAAAAGATTAAAATCCACTTTAAAAGCCCGGAGGAATCTTGAGTCTACCAATACTTTCAGTACCCTTAATTTAATATTTTAGAAAAATTTAATTTTCTAAGAAAATAAATTTATCAAAAATAAATATTTACGTAAAATCTAATTTTCAAGAATTTTTAATTTTCTTAAAAATTAAATAAATATTTGTGTTCATTAGATAAACAATCTGGGACTAACTGTTTGTTTTGTATGTGTTTCCGCGCGTGTGCCAGGATTACAGACAACTAACCTCGCGCGTGACTGTCACAAGCAAGACACTGCAATACAATCCAGACGCATGCATTTCGAGTGTTAGCTGAATCAACAAACAAAAATTCGCGCGTGACTTTGTGGGTGGCTTGCCAGGCTCAAGTACAAGTCCTACATTTGTAACCCTTTTTTTGTTTTCTTTTCACAAGCAAGCACTACACATTTGCTGCTTAACAAATGGAGCTGCCAAAACAATCAATCTGGCAGCCATTAACTTAAAAACAATCTGGAATGCAAATTGACAGCTAATTAATCCGATAAATTAATTTAAAATAAAAAAATTTATTTACTAAAATTTATTTAATAAATTAATTTAGTTAAATTTATAATATAAATTTATTTAAATTATGTTCATATAATAAACTTATTTAAATTAAATTTATAAAATAAATTTGCTAAATCAAATTTTCAAAATAAATTATGTAAATGAAAAATTAATAAATTAAATTATTTTTAAGGATCCTGATTTGTGTATCAATCAGTCAGCTCCGATACCAATTGTTAGGTCTCGAATTATCGTAGAAGGGGGAGTTGAATACGATAATCACTAAATTAAAAATTCTTTCGAATCTTTAGCGGATATAGAATTTAGTGCTCTGTTATTGGTTTCATGTTCTTTAGAGGAATAGTGTTTGGAATAATAAAACGAGGAACACAAGATATCCGGGGAAGTGTATATTCATATATAAATTCTCGAGGGGTGTTGCTACACTCCAGTAAATAAATTTACCGGCTACAATCTAAGAAAAACAAAGTTCCTAACTTCTACAAAGATTTACAAATCAAATCCTATACAATGATGTAGCTTTTATTTGTCTAAGGATTTAATTACCAGATAACGATTATAACGCCCCTATGAATATACAAGAGTTAAATCGGGCATTATAACGTTACTCCGGTGAGAAGTTAAACAGATATTCAAGGTGCCGGAGCTTCTCTATAAATCTTTGTTTCTTGTTTTATCAGCTCTCTTTTTGTTGGAGAAGAAGATAAACTTTGAACTTTGAGCTTCGCCAATCCCTTGAGTTGTTTAGCTGAATACCCCGCGCACCACTTCTCGTACTTTAACAGATAAATGTTCAATCCAAGTACGTTCCTCAACTTAACAATCCTTCTATAAATAATACCCAGATTCCTTTCACGAGCTGTTAACGCCTAGTGCAACTGGTATGGTTCACAGACGGCTAACCCCGATTCAGGTTTTCATATTATGGCCTTGATTAAATTGTTAAGCTTGCAACAACTTTATCGCTTCAGACACTGACTGTCAATAAACAACTGTACTTTTATTGGAATCCTTTATGGTACTTTAGACAGCTTTTTCATTAACCTCTTTCTATACCCTGTCTTCAACTCTTCAGATTCCTATGCTTCGAACACTGTCTATCTTCAATCAATACCAATACACTGAAATCTTCTGGTAGCACTTATATACTGAATCTTCAACATTTCTGAAACCCTGAAAGTCTTTAACCTTTATTCTTCACTGCGGCATGATCATATTAATGAACTTCTTTCAGTGACCTGTAGACTGACTTCAGGCTTTCTTCTTATCTTCTGATTTTTTGTATTTTCCATGTCTTTGTTTTTCCTGATTTCTTGTGTAGACGTAGTATTATTAACCTGTCTTGTTCTAGTGTTGTTATCATTTTGAGTTATCACGTAACTGTTCATACGGCTACGTAGTCTCACCAACAGTTATGGAGTTCCAGGAGCATAAAACCCTTGTTTTATCCCATTGAATTTACAGAACTCTTCCATAGGGATATTCTTGAATTCAGTTCCATTATCACTTCTGATGATCTTCACTTTGTATGTTGATCGATTTTCTAGCTCCCTCATATGATCAAGAAGAATGGATGGAGATTCATCCTTGGTGTGCAGAAAATACACCCATGTGTATCTTGTATATTCATCAACAATTACGAGTGCATACCTCTTCTTGGCAATTGGCATAACATTCACTGGACCAAAGAAATTAATATGAAGTAGATGATATGGTTCAAGAATGGAGGATTCGGTTTTATTTTTGAAAGATGTTTTCCTTTTTTTGGATTTCTGGCATGAGTCACATAAGCCATCAGGAGTAAACAGTGCATTGGGCAATCCTCTCACAAGATCTTTCCTCACAAGTTCATTGATATTGTTGAAGTTGAGGTGAGAAAGTCTTTTATGCCAGTTCCAGCTGTCTTCCACAAATTCTCTACTCAGTAGAAAAACTTCTGACCCACCAGAACTTGTGGAGACCCTGGCTTCATATAAACTACCATGTCTTACACCAGTCATTGCAATCTTCCCATCAGACTTACTGACAATTTCACAATGATCCTCATAGAAGTTGACATGGTAACCCTTGTCACAGATTTGACTCACACTAATCAGATTATGCTTGAGTCCTGCAACTTGAGCTATATTTTCAATGATGACATTTCCAATTTTGATTTTTCCATATCCCAAGATTTTTTCTAAGTTGCCATCTTCATAAGAAACACTTGGGCCAGCTTTTTCCTCAAATTCTAATAGCAGGGATTAATAACCAGTCATGTATCCTGAGCATCCACTGTCCAAGACTAAAGTATTCCTCCTATTACCCTGCAATTAGTAATTTGAATCAGTTAGTATTTTTAAGGATCCAGACTTGCTTGGATCCTTTGGCTTGTTTAAGTTTGTTAACATATGCAACAAAAGACTTTTATCAGAGTTTATGCTAACATTCTTACTATCAGTATTTATACATACATAAACAGATTTTGCTTTAATTAAAAAGGCTTTCAGTTTAGAATAGTCATACTATAAACTATGATACTCTTTACATGTATAAATAGAGTGCCAAACACTACCACAATGAAAACAATGACTCTGTGGTACGTATCTAACTGTTCTATTCCTAAACTCTGATTTGGAAGGAACATCATTTATCTCTTTATTCTTCCTGTAAGAATTAGCAAGATGATTAGTGCTACCACAGTTTGAACATGCCTTTCTAGGTGCATTAGGAGGAGTTACATAATTTCCATTCTTATTAACACCTACCTTGCCATTCCTATTTTCCCTAGGCCTTTTCTTCTTGTCTTTCATGTGTAAATCCTTCAGCTCTTGCTTAAGCTGTTTCTGAGTCATTGAACCAATATTTAATGATTTTGTGTGAACTTGTTCACTCTTATCAGTAATTAAGTTTAATCTAGGTGCTGAGGTTGTACCTTCCTCATGGATTGACTTGCTAGTATTAACACTTAGATTAAACTTAATGGCCTTTATTTGATCCTTGTCCAGTTTGACCTTGCTATCAGTTTTTATTGGTTCTGTTTTCTCAGTTTATTTTCCAATTTTCTTATCAGAATTAGATCTAGCAGAATATCCTAAACCTGATCCCCAACAGCCATTTTCTAAAATTTCCTAATTTGTTTTTCCTGAGTTAGTCCAAAGTTTAATAACTTCTTTTTCTTTAGCTAACTCATTTTCTAGATAAGCATGTTTTTCTAACAATTTTTCTTTAACATAAACAACATTCTCTCTTTCTTTTTGAATTTCTAGCATGGAAAGCAACTCAATTTCTAGGTGATCATTCCTTTTCATTAACTCAGAGTTTTCACTCTTGATTCTATTATTCTTTATGTTTTATCCCTATAACTAACATGCAGAGTTTTAAAAAATAATCTTAATTCATAGATATCATCAATATCAAAAGCAAGAACAGTCTGAGATACCTTTAATTCAACATTATCAGCCTCAACATCAGCATTTACCATGAGAGCATAATTGACTCCATCATTTAAATCTGATGAATCATCCCAGTTTCTCTTCTTTGAGATCAAGGCTTATTTCTTCTCAGCTCTGGGTTTTCTGTAGTCAGCTGCAAAGTGTCCAATTCTATCACAGTTGAAACATCTCTCTTTTGACTTGTCAAGTTTTTCAGATCTTGATTCCTTCCAATTAGTATTTCTTCTGTTGTTCCTCTTATCAGAGTTTGAGGAACTGGAACCTTTTCTGGAAAATCTTCTCCCTTTCTTGAAGTTCTTGTAGACCATCTTATTGAAGCTTTTAACCAGTAGGGCAACCATTTGATCCATGTCATCATTGTTGTTATGATCACTGTCAGTATCTGATTCATTATCAGTATTTGAGTCATCATCAGAATTTGATGATTCAGTATCTGACTTTTCAATTACGGCTTTCCCTTTGAAGTAGCTTTTCCTCTTAGCTTTCTCCTTCAGATTCTCTTCAACCTTGAGTGCAACTGGTCTAGATGTAGATTCTCCTCTTGCTTCTTTTCTCCATCTCTAGTTCATGAGTTTTCATAACTCCATAGATCTCATGTAGAGGTGTGTTATCAAGTTGATAGTTATCCCTTATTTATGTGACTTTAAAGTCCCACTTTTCATGGAGAGCAAGTAGGAACTCCAAGTTTGAGTCCTCCAAATTATATTCTTTGTTGACAAGGGATAAGTCAATCAACAACTTCTGAAATTTGTCATAGATCTCAATTAAGGACTCATTGTCTCCTGAGTCAAAGTTCTCATATTCTTGAGTAAGTATTGTCCTCATGTTCTTCTTGATAGCAGTTGTACCTTGACACTTTACCTCTAAAGCATCCCATATCTCTTTAGTTGTCTTACATCCAATAACTCTATTGGGCATAACACTATCAAGACTGCTGTGCAAGATGTGTCTGACCTTAACATCCTTCATAATAGATGAGAGTTCTTCAGGAGTATAGTCCTTCATGTCCTTGTCTATCATATTCTCTGGTTCTTCTGCAACAGAAAGAGCTATCTTTATTGGTTTATGAGGACCATCATAAATCCTGTTTAGATATTCAGGATCTGTGGCTTCCAAACACGTGGTCATCCTGACTTTCCAGATTGGATATTCATGTATCTTCAGGATTGGAACCTTGATTGCTTCATACCTACTCATGTTGCTGCTGATATATGATGTGGCTGGGGTTGGTGGTTTTAGATTCTGTGGTTCTTCTTCTTTGTCTGACATTGTAGACAAATTTTCAGATCTTAAACTTTTTGTAAGTTAACAACAAGCTCTGATACCAATTGTTAGGATCTTAATCAACTATAGAGGGGGTGAATACAGTTAATACTATCAATTCGACAAAACTTCAACATAATCAACAGTATTTATATTAACAAATAAAAACTGATTACAAACGTACTCTCTCGAAAGGATGAACAAATATCCTTGAGAGCTGCTAGGTTATGCGAATGATATAACAATGTTCGTAATACTTATAGCATGAACCTAACCTGTGCTTTATATAGAGCACTTCTACACAATGTATAAGGAATACTATTCTATTAACAACAAGGAAACCTAATACAATGCTTCTGAGATAAAGTCCTTCACCGCCTTGAGTTCCTATTTCCTTTTCCTTATCGAAGATCAACTGATGTGACAAATACTGATTACATCAGCCATTGATATAAGTTTTGATGTGAACTTATGATAGTTTTTACTGATATCATCAATTGCTTCTAACATGCGAGGTATGCAAAATATACCCAAGAGAAAGGGGAAGCATATAAAGCCCCAATACGGCTAGGGTGACAACGGGGAGTAAGGAAGTCATACTTCTACTAGTAGAGAACAATAATAACATTCTGATATACGACTGATCATCGTATAGTAGGGGCTCCAGTGCAAGTCCTATTCTTTGATTTTGGAATTGTTATGCAATACTGGAACTAAAACCAAGGCGCTTGGTTATCGAGAGTATTAGAAATATATTTTGATGTAAATAAATTCCAATGTGAATTAAATATGAAGGTGTAAATCACCAAGAAAGCTATTCTCCTGAGTATATAATACTATCGAGAGCATTGGCAAGATATTTTGATATACATAAATATCTGATTTGTTTTAAAGAGAAAAAGGTGTATACCACCGAGATTTCAATCTTCCTATTAAATGATAAAGTATGGAAGTATTATTTTACTTTAACAATCATTTTTTCAAATTGTTTTATATCATTGATGAGTGTCATTGCTCACTCTTTATTTCCTTTAAATGTCACAACACAACAGATAATCAGTATACTGATGAGGAACCGTGGAAGATGCAAAGAATTTCCGTAACTACTGGAAGCTTAGTTTAGGGTGGGCTATATCATTCAGATACATATAAGATATTAGTAATAATTATTGTAACTTCATGTGGAGGTTACGAATAATTGTTTGACATCATGTAAAATACATATGAGTTGTAATAACAGATGATACTTGTTGTACATTATTTTTAAGGCTATAACTTGTGTATGTGTGTGTGAGAGATTAAGGGCATGTGATATGGAATTATTGGATTATTAAGTTAATACAGGTTACACATGATTTAAGGATTGCGTGACGACCCAGAATCCTGACCCCAGATTTTAGGGCGTTACAATGTACCTTATGTATCAATAAAAATGATTTTCCACTTACAGCCAGTAACTCTTGACTTCTTGCAGGTGACACCTTTTTAGGATTCACACAAATCAACCTATATGGATCAGTGTTTAAAACTCAATAAAACTACAAATCTGCAAAACTAACAAGTGCATATAGGTATTTAGTTATTACTATAAATTATTAATTAGTAATTAATATGAAAGGATAATCAAATAATTAAAAAGAGTCCAAGAATTAACAAATATTGAACCAAAATACTAACAATTAAACTATGTTTTTTTATTATAGTATAGTATAGATGCATATAGCTATTATTGTATGTATGTATGTATGTATGTGTGTGTGTATATATGTATGTATGTATATATGTATGTATGTATATATATTTGGATGTATATATATATGTATGTATGTATGTATGTATATATGTATGTATGTATGTATGTATGTGTGCATGCATGTATATTTAATCTCAATATAAATAATTCATATATTTTATAACTGAATTATGAAATAAAATAAATATTACTTTAATCTAAATAATTTTTTGTAAATATATGTATTTATGATCAAATATATAATAATGACATATATATATACATATTAATGATGTGTTAATTGAAGGAATACTTATAAATAAATTTTATAAAAATATTAATGAAAGTATTAATGATTAAATTTGTTATATAATAATTAGTGAAGACACACATTCTTGAAATGCATATCATGGGATGCACATTTGCATTATGCGTGTCTTTTGTAATTCAGATACTCCTTTCCAAAATGGGTATCCCGTCGATATTTTGGGTCATGCACCCCAGATTTGGGTATTTTGGGCCGTTAATGCTGAAATATTGGTATTTTGGGCATTTTCTCTACTAATGATTGAAATAATATTTTATGAATATAAATTCGAGTATTTATGATTAAATTAAGCATTAAATACATAATAATGAATGAGTACTAATGGTTGATATAAATATTTTATAGATATTAATTCGAGTATCTATGATTAAATTTGCTCATTGAACTCCTACATTGTTGTATTATATATATATATAATATATATTAATCCTGGAAACTAGCTTGATTAATTTAGTACTCCCTTCGTCCCGATTTTCTTGTCCACTGTTTCCATTATCGCTTGTACAAAAAAATTATCCACTTTCATAATTAAGGTACAAAGTATATGAATAAAAGGAAAATAATAAGGTAAATATAGGAATCCAAGACCTAACTAATGGAAACTATTAATATATTTGGGTTGATTGAATAAATTGTGGATTTTGATTGATATACAAGAAAAATGGGATAAAGGGGGTACAATAAACTGTCAATCAATGAGAAAATTAAAGGTCTAAGAAATTTGTAAGGTTTGAAAACTTCTTGTCACTTCATTACGGCCATTAAACTTTATATATGCAATACAAATCAGAACTGGCCCACTTGAATTTAAAGATTAACGAACATATTTTGCTTCGTTATTGCATCATTTCAAAGCGAGATTCAGGTTAAATTTATGTTCCTTTTACCAAACTTGCTGAATTGGTGATATCATTCACTTAGGAGAATCCAATTAAACAACTTTTTTTATCAAACCGGTGATGTTGATAGATACAAGGTAAGTCAAAATTTGTTATGCAGTGGATACAATATATTATTTAACGTTTACAAATTTTCATATGTTTAAAATCTGTTTTTGTAATTAATTTTAGATGATAAATATAGGATTGGCGGTAAGCATCTGTTAATGAGTACTATTACACTATAAATATTAATCTTTTTTTTGAATTGAAATATTAAGCTTCTTATTTATAATTTTAAATTAATTGTTCTGAATATATGAATGATACATTTTACCTAGTTAATTAAAGAAAATTATCATGTAAGATTCCTAGCTCGCTTACTTTTTATAATGGAGCAAATTACTTAACTGGTAGATGCTTGGTATATATGAACCATGCCTCAATCTTTGTGGGCACTAATAAAACAGAGGTTCAGTAGTCGAATCACATACAGAATATTAAGCTAACAATTTTCTATATAGTATTTAAACTCAAACCCGTTATTGGGTTCGATTGTTCGAAGAAACGGTTGACTCTTTCGGGCTTACCGATGGCTTAAAGGAATCATTTAAAATGTGGCTTAAAGTAATCATTTAAAATGAAAAGTTGGTTGCAAGTATTTTCTTTCAATTATTTATTTTATGGTATTGATACCATTATTTATTTTCTTTTAGGCTTACCAGTGGCTTAAGTAATTATTTAAAATGAGAAGTTGGGCAAGTATTAAAAAAAAATTATGGTATCAATACCATCATTTAAATTGAAAGTTCACCAAATTTATTTTTACTTTTATATGATTTTAATTAACAATTTAACCATAATACAAAATTGAAGGAATTAAACCTGCAAAAACCATAATATAAATTAATAATATTTGAAAAAAATTAAAGTAAAAATAGTGTTTCGAGGTTCTGAAAATATATGGAACAAATATTTTTTTTCTTAGTCTTATATGCTTTTTCTCTTGGATCTTTTCACAATATATATACAATTCTATATATTTTCTCCACCCCGAAAATGTAACATCCCATGACAATAATTATACACAATCAATTTTTTTAATTGAATGAGTTACAAGTTATATTAATCTCTATTAATAAATTTATTTTGTAACTCTCACATAATTAATATTTGTCTAAAGATGCCAAAACTAACAAAAATTACCCAAATATCAATTTACTAAAAAATTATATTTTTCATCGTAAGTAAGTTTAAATTATAAATAATAATATTTAGCTTATCCAAAAAGGCTTTTTTTTCCTTCAACAGATACAATTGTTAAAAAGATGAGTCGTGACGCGGAAACAAAGCCACATACATCTCCTAAGAAATAACGACAAACGGCTAACAAGGCCAAAACAAATATTTTTTAATTTCAAGAGAAAGTGCCATCTACATCTCGGCTTTACAATAATAAAAATAATAGATCTAATTTTCGCACCACCAAGTAGTGCTTCAAACCCGCTTTCAGATTGTATACAAATGGCACCGACCAGTACGAATGAAGCATCAATTGGTACGAGAGTTATATATATATATATATATATATATATATATAGAGAGAGAGAGAGAGAGAGAGAGAGAGAGAGAGGTTTAATGAGGTACCTCTCTTATTTGAGTAACATGGTAACTTTCTCTCTCAGTCATTTAGTATTATCTTTCGTGTACTGTACATGTCTGATTTTTTGTATTATTTTTACAGAACCCTGCTATTTTTTCTATATAACTCATCATCTCTGTATTTTTTAGCCTTTTAGTTACATTTTCATTTTTGTATGACAATTTTTATACAGAACCACATATTTTAAATATATTTCATCTTTTTTAAAACGATATACAATTCTTACTTTTTTACAGAATAATATCTTTTTTCACAACAATATTGTCTTATAGAATATTAATTTTTAATAGAATATTATTTCACAAAACATTATTTTCTCAAAAAATATATGTATTTTTATAGAGAATACCGGTTGTTATCCATCATGTAATTATTCAATGAATTTATAATTTCTAATGAAACTATACTTTTGGAAAACAAAAAAAAATTGATAGCCGCCTAAAACTCTACACATACAAAGAAAAGTGTATTACAGTTTTTCTTTACAAGACAAGTGGGGTATTTGTATGGAGTTACTAGGTTATCCGTATAAATGGATTACTCACTGAGATTTACCACACACACACATTAATGCACATTTTTATCATGCTGATGCCTGCTAACATGATTAAGAAGGAGTGTCAATTCTAAAGTGCCTTGACAAGAATAAATTTATTTCATCATCATTTTTCGAACTTAAATATTTGGGGAAGTGATAAAAAAAGAAAAAATTGTATATAAATAAAAGAAAAAAAATATAAAAATATAAGTGGATCGAAGCTTCGATCCGAAAATCCGAGATCGTAACAGATATGGATCGGGTCGTAAAAAATCCGACTAAAATCAGATCCAAATTCGGTCAAATTTAATGGATCAGGATATGGATCAAGGTCGATGCAATCCAGATCTGATCCATTGATAGCCCTATATCAGCCAATGTAAAATTTACCATTTTTGGTTTTATAAACTCAGCTTCATGATGCCCAATTCATGCTCTTGTGTGTGGCCCCAACAGTCTGAGACCTTGTGCTTGTCACAATCATGAAGGTGAACTTGCATTGTTATCCACAGCAGATTCAACTTGACTTTCCAGTCTGATTCCTCCTGGAATGAAATTCACTCTTCCAGAGCATTTTACCTCATCAATCTTTTTCCACTAGAAAAATAAGTTCTTATCTTTTCCTCTTCTACAAGATCTCCAAAATTTGAAATACACCATATCTCCCTTCAGGATCTCCAATGCATATTATTGAACTATTTATTATCCTTGTTCAATGCTTTCATGATTCTAGCTTCTTCTCTTCTTTCTTTTTCCTCAACTTCAAAGTTATGAGAGTCAATAAAGACAAATGGAATCTGAATATTCAAGTGATCCGAAAATTCTTGATCTCCATCTTCATCAGTATCAGGATTTATTGTGTCTGACTTTGAGTCAGGATCAGGTACTGAACTATCAGGATTGACAGTGTCAGGATTTCCTGTGTCAGGATTAGTACTGTCAAAATCAGTACTGTTAGGAGCTGTAGCAATTTGAAGTTGGCTTGATCTTCTGTCAATGACCTTTCTGGTTCCTCAACGGATACATCTATGTCAGGAGTCACAAGCCTTACTACATTTTTTCTTTGCTCAGGATTTAGAAATAGTGGATCAATAAGAATTTTTGGAGCCTGTGACTAAGATGTCTCAAGAATTTCTTCAAACCTGACCCTACTTGACCTTGTCCTTCTTCAAAAGGGAACAATGGATTGACTTGACCTGGGAGTCCTTCTGTTAGGTAATAAATACAACACATGGGGGTGAATGTGTTTTAGATATTTTTAAGGCTTTTTGAATGCTACATGCTTGGTTTACAAAGTAGATTAGAAATACAGTAATATTATGTTAACTGTAATAAAATAGTGCACACAATATTTCAAAACTCACTTAATTTTATATTAAAATCAAGCTAGTGTTTTGCTACAAATCCTGAGTTCTTTGCTTGAGAGAGTTATAAGAAATTATAGATTTGTTTGATACCCTTAAATGCAAAGGACCAGTGTTTACTTTATAGATTAGTAAACACGGGTTTACACAACATGCAATTGAATGTATTAAACCCTACTTTAAGTTATTTCTAAAGCTTTCCATTTCTGGCTTAGTGTATCTTTGCAAATCCTGTGAATCTGTGACTTTCCTTTGTCAGTTAATCTTGGCCTTTGATCTTGTACTCTTCAAGCTGTTTTTGTAGACTTTTCAATCTAACTGATTAAATCATTTGTTGATTGATAATCTTGGATATTTAACTTGTCTGCATTCTATACTTGAACTTCATATCGAGATCTCCAGTTTGATCTATAGAGAACTGACATCTCGATAAGTATAATGGATTATTGAGATCTCTTAGTTCTCTATAAGTATTTTGACTTGTCGAGGTTTTTTAGTTCTCTATAAGTGAACTTGGCTTGTCGAGGTCTCCAAATTTCTGCATGTGAAAGTGACTTGTCGATATCTCTGAGATCTCTATAAGCATATTGACTTATCAATATCTCTGAGATCTCTAATGAGAATTTTGACTTGTCGATATCTTCATATCTTCATTTTGACTTGTCGATATCTCAGAGTTCTCTAATGCAGAAATGACTTGTCGATATCTCAGAGATCTTACATTTTGATTTGTAGATATCTCTGAGATATCTAATGATAATTTGACTTGTCGATATCTCTAATCTTCATGTCTTTATTTGGCTTGTCGATATCTCTGAGACTTCTCTATAAGCTGTTTTGGACTTCTCGATAAGTCATTCTGGAGTTCTCGAATGACTTCTCTATATGACTTGATCTGTGACTTGTAAATATCTCTAACTTAGAACATTTTTCCTAAAACGGATTTATTCAACTCCAAGCTTCTTCACAATTTCTGTAAGGCACGATCTTCTTGATCTTCGTCCAGAGTTTATTCTTAGGCTTGAGACTATTTACAGAAAAATACTCTAGTCTAATCTTTAAAATTATTACAGACTCAAGTAATACAATACAAAATGCAAATTTAGATTATCATACAACTAATTATTAGGATTGTCAATTTGACTTAATCTTGTTATAGTACAGGCATGTCTTGCACAACAATCTCCCCCAATTTGTGAGAAGATTGCTTATCACAAATTCATGTCTGGTAACAAGACTAACCCCAAGTTACAATGAACAATAAAACATTACATACAAAATTGACAGAAGTACAACTTTTATACATTAAGTGATTACATGAGTTTGAAAGATATGTTCATCACGCAAATTTCTCATAGCCTATTTCCTGTCTAATGAGGTCCTTTAATTCTACAAGTACTTGTAGTTCCTCTATGATTTGTGTCCCTCTTAGAGCTTTCACAAGCTTGAGCCACTCATTTAATGAATAATTATTCAAATAACCAACTCTAATTCTTGAGAATCTGTCAGCTTTAATGTTCAGAAAATGTCCGTCCTTGGTAATTCTGCTCATTGCCCTGGCCTTTAATTCTTCAGATCTTTTCTCAAACATTTCTATCTCTTCAACATATTTCCTTTCCCACTCCTCGATTTCATCCTTTTCTTTTTCTCTTCTTTCTTCCCTAACTATCAACCATACAACCAATACAGATTTCCATGCCATTACCAGTATCCTTATCTTTCAGTAAGTGTTAGGGCGAAATCACGCACTAATATTCACGCAAGTATACGCGTTCGCAAGTAATATAGAATACTTTCTAGTTCGTTCCCTCAGAGACTCAGACTAAGTTATTGTCTAATTTAACTCACTCACCAATGTATGATTACTTCTCAATGTTAAGATAACACTTAAAATTGTTGATTAAATATTAACTATAATTAACTACTTAATTAACCACTTAACTAACACTTCAATTTATCAATAATAAAACACTCATGAGATCACAACTTCATTATTACTTCCTTCTATAGCCATTGTTATTACCTTTAGCATGTGACAGTGATGATATTAATCGAATAACACGAAACTGATAAAAGTCAACTTTCGTTGTACTAATACCATTCTACCAAGCATCCACAATTAAGATAGAAGTTGAATAGTCATCAATTATGTTGAGTTCCTATATGTCTACAGAAATTGACAACACAACGATTTAAGCACAAGTTATTCCTTTTGATTACATAGGGCAAATAAAACTGTTAGAGTTACCCACTAATCATGCACAACGTATATGAACCTATGCTAGCATCGCAAGTTCTAAATCTCAAGATCCACCGTCGCTTCACAAGAGATTAACACCCTATCTTATATGTTCGCGACGCACATAAGACGAATACGCACAACCAATACTAGATATCATGCAATCATCACATACTAAAGTATTAAACAATTAACTAAAGAATTCCATAATAAATCCGTTGCAACCCCATGATCACGATTAGCCCATAATAGAACTTATCGCCATCATGGGTTCATATGAAATCATGATAAACAAACACAAGAAAATAACAACTAAACTAATTATATTAAAACAGAGTACGTCACAAGAGTAAATAAGTCAAAGCAAGAAAACTAGCATCCAACGTTACAACGAAACAAGAATCACAAGAATATATGCTTCCTCTTCGTTGCTGTGTGCTAAATCGGTCTTCTTCCTTATCTCCTTCGCTTCTTGCAAAACACAATCTAAAACATAATCTCTTCTTAATTCTTTATGAAAAACGTCTCAAATCTACCTATATAATAGTCCCATAAAACTCAGATTACATAGAAGTTGGAAGCCAAACAGAAGTAGAAGTCTAAAATAATTCAGCTTTTTCCCCGACCCTGCGCGGCCGCTCAGCATTTCTGCGCGGGCGCGCAAGGCTGCTGCGCGGCCGCTCAGCATTGCTGCGCGGGCGCGCAGGACCCTACTGGAAAATTTCCAGGTTTGCTCCGTTTCTTCGCCGTAATCTGCCCGTTCTTTTCCTCTCGTAATGGTGAACACATGCCAAGGCTTATTCTTGATGATTCCTCCTCCGAAATGCAACTAATACCCTGAAATGCATAAACACTAGAAAAACGCATCAAATACACAAAATACTTGATTTCAAGACACCAATTTAAGCCATTTTAAGACGTTCTAAGTGGTATAAAATGCCACTTATCAGTAAGCTAATCACCCTCTTAATTTTTATGGTTGAAAATATATCCATAAAATTTCTGCCAAGTAAAGTGTAGGATCCATCTTGATAGTAGATTCTTACTTCTCTCAATGACACAACCCAAATTTTGACCATTTCTTCAGCTAATTTTTGAAAGTAGTCATCATCTGTGATGCATCAGTTTAAAGGTAGAAAATCTTTTTGATTAAAGTAGTTCCAGATGGCCCTCTCACTAACTTGCAATTTCTTTGGCTTTCTTCCAATAGATTTGTAGTGGGTTTTGGTTGGTGGCTTAAAAGAAGGTGGGTTTGAGATTTTCTTTAGAGAAGTTTGGCTTGAAGTGATTGGTATTTTCAGTATATGGTGTTAACAGTGTGTTTGTACAAGAATTTAGGCTTAGAGGTTAGAGGTGGTAGAGTGTTTGAATTTATTAGTTTAGGGGTTTGAGTTTGATTAATTTGAATGGTTAGGGTATTTTTCTTTGGTTCTGAACCATCCTCATTCTTCTTCCTTCTTCTCCGATCATTTCCTTTCTTCTTGGCATCTCCTTTCTTGTCTCCTTCTTTGCTACCAGTTACCTTAGAGCATTGACTTGGATTTGATCCAGAAGGTTTTTGATCGTCTTTCTTCTTCTCATCATCATCCAAGTTATCCTTAATGATTTGAGTTTTTGGGAAATTGGCTTTAGGATTTCTCGGGTATCTCCCTAACATCTTGATCATTTCTTCATCTTCAACAGTCTTGTACTTCTTAGTCTTCAAGTTTGTCTCCAAAGTCATAATCAGCTTTTTGTTTTCCATGACACATTGCTTAGGAATTTGGAAGTTGCAATGTTTGGTGGTAGGATAGATGTATTATACTCTCTTGCTTGGTTGTAAATATGCTTCTGGAAAAGCAGCTACTTGAGCCTTCTTCAATTTAGTTAGAAAGAGTATGTCTTCTTAAATCACTCTGTGGACTTTATTTATCAGAATGTCCAACTCAGATGCCCTTCTAGTTATGAGACAGTTAAGGGACACCTGTATACATATGTCTACCCCAGAGTCATAAATGTTGACAACTATTCTTCTTTCTTGAAATACATCTACAGTTACCTTGATCACCCTTAAAAACTTTACTGTTTTGTCCAAGGCCTTCTTACATGTGAAAAAGTTATTGTTGAAAGAAGCCCTGAGAGCCTTTAACAATTCATCAAATTCTCTGCTTAGACTAGGGCCCTCAACGGCTTTGATGAGCCTCTCCATTCCAACATCAACTTCTTTGGCTTTGCCCTTTTGAACAGCTTGGATGGATGATTTTGATAACCTAGCCTCTATCTCCCCCTTAGTCTTGTATTTGTAGGTGCTTGTGAGAGTCCACCAAGGTCTGGATATCATCTTGTTGACTTGCTACCATTAATTTGAGTTAGAAGACTTGTGTTGTTAAAGACTCATTTGCTGATTGCAGAGTAGAGACTTGATTTTGGAGAGCTTCGATCTGTAAGTTGGTTGATGTGGAGATGGGTTGTTGACAGCTTGAAGAGAGAGAGGAGCCAAAAGTGGCTTGCACAGCTTCCTTTATGCCTTCCATCAAAAGTACTGAAGGCTCATATCTGCTTTGATGAAGTTGATTCAACTTGATTTTGGTGTCATTTGAATTTGCAATGTATTGTTGAACCACCTCATGCAAAGCCACAAAGGATTGCCTTAAATTTTTAACATTTGTATCTATTGAAGTCCGATCAAATCTTGCCACCTGGTCAACAAAATGTTGGAATTTTGATTGGATCTTGACTTGTGAAGGAATAATTTCATCCAACTTATCCCTTACCAATTTTCTGATCTTGTCCTGATGCCCGGTCAAAGTCACTTGAAGTGATTTACCAAAGAGGTGAAAAACCTTGATTTGAGCCTTATAGACTTCATTGACTGCATCATACACTTCTTCTGGAGTGAGGACCTTGGCATTACTCCCCAAAATTATGAAAAATTCCTCTCTGAATCTTTCCAAGACCTGATCCATCTCCAATGTGAAGTCTTTAGAGATCCAAGCATCCAATTGCCATCCTGCTCAGCTTCATTCACTATCTTCTACTTTTGCTTCTCAACATCTTCATTATAAGTGAGCAGAAGTGTCTAATAGTCTTGATTTATCATGTATGTAGTGAGCAGATGCTGTGTGATGTTTACAAGTCCTGAAAGTTGATCAACCAGAAGGTCATCTACTGTGGTTGGTTGGGATTGAGCATTTTCTAGCCACTATTGGATTGAGTGAGATGGTTGTTGTGAAGTATTGAATGTTGAAGGAATGTCTGTAGGTTGAGAGGTGGAGGGTTGATCTTCAATAGAACCACATATGACAGATGTCACAGTTTGACTCACAGGTTGAACTGTGGTTGTGACAACTTGTTGTTCTCCACTTGTGGTGAAAAACTCCATTAGAATTGGAGGGGAGTTAACTAGGTTATTGTCATGTACTCTAGTCTCAAACTCTTGTGTTTTTTTCAAAACACTATCACTTGAAAGTGATGTACTTGCCACCCCCATAGCAGGATCATTGGCAATTGAACTCCTAGCTTCAATTGTGAGTGCAATCTCAGCTAGGGTTTTGAGGGGAGTTGTTCCTGGAAGAGGAACCTCCAATTGAATTACATAGGATTTAGATAGCTCCTCCTCAGGAGTACTACCCTAAAACCTTACAATATGTAAAGGTTGATTTGCACATGAAGGTGCATTGGAAACTATCATAGGGTCTTCAGTAAAAATTGATGAAGCCCCTGTGTTTGTGTTGGTGTCATCAAGGTCTACCCCGGCATGTAGGCTCTCACCAACTAAATTTGGTTCCTGGGTGGTGAGCATCGTTTCATGATATATGTCACTTGAAGTTGGCAACACTTGAGAATTAGATTCAAGTGCTTCATTATATGAAGAAGAAATTTGAGAAATAAGAGTTTAGATTTCAGAGTTGAGTTTTGGAAGCTCCCCCTGAGTGAATGAGGGAGCTTCATTAGATGTGCTCTCTTTGTGTGTGACATCCTTATTTATCCTTTCATACACTTGAATTTGTTCAAGTGATGGTGCAGACTCTGTACAAGGTGCATTTGGGTGGATGTTTTGTTCAATAGAGACACCCTGTTGAGAGGATTCCTCTAGAGTCTGTTTAAGTCCTTTTTTATAACTACATCCTTTTTGGGAAGATGCAGATGTGGCTTGAGTGGTCAACTCAGTTTGTTTAGCCTTCTTTATTTTCTTGACCAAAGGTGACTCTTGTTCTGTTTGGTCCTCACCAGTTTTATTTATTATAGCTAAAGGTGCCTGCTTTCTCTTCTTTTTACTCACTTCACCCTTTTGAGAGGATGAAGTGGTTGGCTTCCTAACTTCTAATGGTACAGAAGGAATGGTCTCAGCTTGGGAAGGCCCCTGTTGGTTGTCCTGTGTTTGTACTTCTGCAGGAACAGGAGCCATTGCTGTATTAGATTCAATATTTAACCTCATGTCAAGCATAGGGTAAAGGTAAGTCATGTATCTCTCCAACATAAATGGAGTGATTACAGACTTACAGGTACCTTACTTTTAGTAATAAGTGAACCAAATAGCACTTTGGACACTTGCTTATAGTTGCCTATTTGTGTTCTATCTATATCATTTAGCATATGAATGTCATGCACCTTATGATTTAAAGTGGACATTATAAATCCAGGAAAAAAATTTCCTTACCTTTTGTAGCTAGGGGCATTGTTATCCTTGTGCTCAGTTCTTCTAGGATCAATAGACCAACATTCAAGTTTCTGTTATAAGCCTTGGAGTACACCAACTTCTGGACCACACTTGATATGTTGTCATATCCTGTCTTTCTGCAAGTGAAGGCACTCATAATAGAATCAAACAAGAAAGTCCATTCCTTCCTTAGGTACTTCTTGTTTAAGCTAGCCAGGTTGATTCTTTCAGTATAGTTGATGAAGTCCATGAACTCAGCTAGCTCATCCTGTGTTGGAACCTCCACCATGTTCTCAGTTGGAATGCCCAAAGCTTGATTCACATATTTCTCATTGAACACCACCTGTTGGCCTCTAATACAAAAATTCACCACCATGGACACCTAGTTGTCATGCACAACTGTCCTCGCTACAGCTGTTTTCTAGAATTCTTGCAGAACATCTAAGTAAAGGATGGTATTGGCAGTTAGAGCTCCTGCAAGATAAGATTCAAACAAAAACTTAACAAACCCGTTGAAACTGTTAGGGGCCTGATTAGCATTTGTAAAAGCGAGATAGTTGGTTTCCTTGGGGATTGCAGCTCTAACAATATTTAGTGCCATTATAGAAGAGTAAAATTGAGTGGGTAAGAAAAATTAGAGAGAAAGAGTATGAAATGAGAGAGAGCGGTTGGGAATTTGGAAAAATTAGGTCACTTAGAGATCTCGAAGGCGTAAAGAGGTGTATGTCGAGATGTCTGGGTATTTATAGGAAAAGGTAAATGGCTTATCGAGAACTAAAAATGAATGTTTGGAATTTGCTTATCGAGAAGTCATATTGGGAGGATATATACATATCGATATGTCATTTTCCTAGCTCTTATCGAGAACTAGAAAATGACTTATCGAGATGTGCAATAAATACCCAGTTTGTCAATAATGGACTGAATGTTTCCAATTTTTATTTGAATAAATCAAAATAAAATCAGAATGATTTTGTCAAAAATTATTTTACCAAAATAATTTAATAAATTAAATTATCTCAGTTTTGAATTATTGATAAGTCTAAAATTTGTACTTGTAGAGGACTCTATGAGTTAACAGTTATGGAATTCCAGACTAAGTCACGTCAACTTTTAGGCGATGTCTCTCATGAAAAAGGAAGTCATGGTAAATGGGGCGCCAAAGTTAGTGTAACCGAAGGGTATGTGTGAAGGCTACTTGATGGCGAAATAAACAAGGAGTAATTTTCCTTCACAATCAAGGTTAATGGCCAAAAAAGTAATAGAGTTAATCCAAGGAGACATATGTGATCCTATAACACCATCAATGCGCTCAAACAACATGTATTTTCGTTTGTTTATGTATGATTTTCAATCGTGCTATGTGGGTAAACATGTTAAAGACTAAGGATGAAGCATTGAATATGTTTAAGAAATTTTGTGCCTTAGTTTAGAATGATTCTGAGGAGAAAATTAAACTACTAAGATCTAATAGGGGTGCGAAATTTGTACAACAAAATTTTCATCCTATTGTGAAGATACAAGCATTCACAGACACTATACGGCTCCGTATTCACCATAAAAAATGGTGTTATGGAGCATATGAACATAACGGTGGACTTCATGGCAAGGAGTTTTGTGAAAGAAAAGCAAATGCCTTCGCATTTTTTGGGAGAAGCAGTTCGACACTCTATGTATATAATTGATAGATTACCCACATGGGCTCTTGGTGGTGGAACCCTTGCGAGGCATGGTCCAGAAACAAGCCCAATCTTGCAAATTTATGGATTTTCGGATATTTGAATCACATGAAGATACCAAGTGCATGTACAACCAATTTGGACAACATGAGTAAAACCGTTTTATATATGGGAAAAGAGGCGGGTACTAAGGCCCATCATTTATATGATCCAAAGGAGAAGACTATACATGTCAACCGAGATGTAATTTTTTAGGAGCTCAAATTGTGGCCTTAGGATGCATAGAATCATGCTAATATCACAAAAACTGTCGAGTTCTTCGCTGTTAATGGTAGTTTCTCAGTGCATGGTCCACAGAGCAGGGTTGTAGAAGAAAAGAACGTACGCCCCTGATAAGCTGGAAGCCATCAAGCAGGAGGCTGAGAAGCTTGTAAAAGTTGGGTTCATTGAAGAAGTTTAGTTCCCAGAATGGTTTTCTAACCTCGTGATGGTCAAGAAAGTCAATGGAAAGTGGAAGGTATGCATCAAATTCACTGAAATGAACGATGCATATCCCGAGTACTACTACCTCTAACGAGGATTGAAACCTTGATCGATGTCACTACTGGGCATGAGATGCTAAGCTTCAAGGATGGCTTCAGCTTGAGATGTTAAGCTTCAAGGATGGTTTCAGTGGTTACAATCAGATTAAAATGCAAAAAGATGACACCCGTAAGGTATCTTTCATAACTAACTTTGATGTCTATTTTTATCTTGTTATGGCTTTTGGACTGAAGAAGGAATGAGCCACATATAAAAGATTAGTGAATAAGATATTCGCCCATCTAATTAGAGAAACCATGGAGGTCTATGTTGACAACATGTTAGTTAAGAGCCTAGCCAAGGCCGGCCATATCAATCACCTCAGAGAGGCTTCAGGTGACTACTCTGACCGAGTAGCCTCCTTTGGAGCCCTAAGCCTTGTAGGCTCCAAGGGAGCTCCTGGGCCGAGTAGGTTAGCTACCCATAAAAAATGAGGTTGAGTAGGCTCTCAGGGAGAGCCTTAAAAGAGTAGCTTTGGCCGAGTAGGCTTCTCAGGGAACCACCGGCCCTCCGTCGCGACCACGGACAAAATTTTTGACCTTCGTGAAAAAATATTCCTAGGTCGTGGATAAAATTATTGATGTTTCTCGTTAAAAAACAGAAAATTTTCAGATTTCCTAATTAGCCCCAAATAGGACCAATTAATGAAATTTAGTTTGAAATTAACCCCGATTAGGGCTAATTAGCCTCGATTAAGGCCAATATTAGCCTATATAAAGGCTAATTAGCAACTTCCATGCCACGATTAACCCCGATTAGGGCTTATTAGCCTCAATTAAGGCATAATAGTAGGTTTCACCGTATAATTAACTCTTTTTAAGGTTAAAATATGGGTAGCGCTCATTCTTTCGCCCCGATTAGGGCACATTAGCATTTAACGCTATTCGATTAGCCTTCACAAAGGCCCAAAGTGTGAAACACCTTTCAAAAATACATAAGTTACTATGAATGTGTAGATCGCTCCACATTTCACAACATGACCAAATCTAAGAAGGGTAATAATGTTTTGCGAAAACTCTATAAGTTTTTCCAAAAGTTGGGGAAAATGATATGGATGAAAAATAAAATCCTAATAGCATAATTAATGTTGAATTAATCATATCTGAAATGACTTGAAAGTCCATGGTCAAACCCATAGACACCACGAATGAAGTGGATCGTGGCAATCACAGACAAAATCAGTTACGTACTAGGTCTATCAACGTGACCTAAAATAAAGTCCAACATGACCCAAACCAACGTCCAATACAAAAACTGACTCCTACAAGGAAGGATTTGGAATCCACCATTTTGAGGACTCCTACTTACATTCTAAATTGGAGACTTGTCCAATGTCCACTTAGTGTCCCAACCCTACTCTGAAACCCTATGTACAACACCTATATAAAAGGCTCTACCCCTCAATTTATAACTATGTTGGCTTATTTTTTTATAATACAGAGATACATAGGTATCTTACGAGGACCGATATCTCGAATGCAAGAACATATATTAATGCTCGAAACTCATAAACCCTAGGGTTTCGTTCATATTTAAATATGAAACCCGCCTGCAAGGGTTGGCTCAGTTGGTTAAAGAGGGGATAACTATCCTCTTGCTCACAGGTTCGAATTCCACGGGAGGAGAATTTATGATTATACCTCTTGAGTCAGAACCTATCGCTTAAATGCGGTTTACCTTGGTTCACGTGGTTTGCAGGCTATTTCCTGAGCCCGTGGGGTTTACCCGATACGCACCCGAAGGGTAGCGGCTGCGGGTTCCCAACGATAAAAAATATATATATGAACGAAACCCTAATTTTTATTTCATAACAATTATGATGTATTTATTTCTGCAATTGATTTTCAGTTAGAAGAGCAAAATTATAGGTTCAACGATAATAATTTACAACTTTTGCGATTAAGTTCATCTTTGGAACCGATGAACAATTTTGAGTTGTTTGACATAGGGCATATTTGTACACTTGCTACTATCTTTTATCCTGCTGATTTTGGACAACAAGAGATGTACCATATAAAACTGTAACTTGAACATTACAAGATTGATGTGATTAATCATGTTAAGTTTCAAGATTTTTCTACTCTTTCTGAGTTATGTCTACGACTAGTTGATACAGGAAAGAAAGAATACTAAAATTTGATTTATAGGTTGATTTGTCTTGTGTTGACACTCCCTAGTTCTACATCGATTACGGAAAGGGCATTTTTAGTTATAAAAATTGTCAAGACCGTTCTTCGAAATAAAATGGAAGAAGAATATTTGAGAGCCGCTATGATTATCAACATTCAGAGGGAGTATGCTGAAGACATTGATCCAGATGAAGTGATAGATGAATTTTATGCTCAAAAGAATCGCAGAGTACAATTCAAATAGCATGAGTGAATCTCCGTTAACTTTCTATAAGTAAACTAGTATCGTTATTACTAGGGGTATATGCAGTTCAGATTGGTTTGATTTTTGGGATTAAAGTCGAATAAATGGAGAAGAGCGATTTTTGAAAATTTTCATCTACAACCGCATTTGTGTTTGCGGTTACCACATCATTTGCGTTTGTGAATTCGCGGTTATTGCGGTTACGTTTGCAGTTCAAGCACTTACTATAAAATATTAAGAATAAAAAAAATCAAAACATTAATAAATTTAAGTTCGAGTTCATTTATAAGTTAACAGTCAAAAATAAAAAAAGGTACAAAGTCTCACGCTATTAAGTATTACATAATATAAGTTACGGGATTGATTCAAACTCCGGGGCGCTCGATTCTGCTGTTAATATATAGCAATAATGGACTAGGTAATAAGCTCGAACCTTGAGTAATTAAAGTAATGGATTAGAATTGAAGTAATAATAAAAGGAGTTTAATCTATTAATCTTATAATATTGAATAATAAAAATTTAAACAAAATAGATGTGTTTACTTATTAATTTATATGTTATATAATATATTTTTTATTAAAAATATATTTTGGGGTTGCGATTTTTATAAATTTAAAACCACATTCAAACTGTTGATTATTAAATTTTTAATCCGCAATTAACCCGCTTTTCGCGATTATTCGTAAAATACGGTTCATTTACGAGCGCTTAATATGATTCAACAGTTCTGTATACCCCTAGTTATTACTTGTTTTTGCATATGCTGAATTTTAAGTTAATATTATGGTTGAACTTTGCGATTTTGTTCTTACATATATATGATAGTTTACTCATTTTTTTAACATTAAATTTGTGAATTTTCTTTTCTTTTACTCCACCCACGATAAATTTAGAATTACGGGTCTGGTCCTGACTCAACAACATCTAGTTAAGTAGGTTATCCATATCTATATACTATATTGAGGTTTTAGGCGCTAGGTAATACGAATACCAGCAAGAACACCACGGAATATTGACTTGATATATATATATATATATATATATATTTATGTTCTTGCTTGCTACACAAGTTTTTGATATATGTAAAATATACATGCATGTCGGTCCTGCTTGTAGTTTGGTGCTTACGAGGGTGAGAGTTTAACCACTGTATAGATCAGGACATACTAGACCGGTGATTTAGGGAATGAATTCAGATTAATTATTTCCCACGGGGCGGTCTGAAGAGAAAATAAATTAAGATGTTTAGGTAGAGCATATTGTAAACGTTTATATTAAAATGTGAAACCGCGCATTACGCATGCACATATTTATAAAAGAATTATCCATGGCTCATAACCAAGTTAATTATTTAGAATGAGCCATTGCATCTTAATTTTCATTATTGTGATCAGTTCCACTGATGATCCTTTATTACCTGCTAATTAGGTAGGTAATGCGTAAACCGCTAAGAATTGTTGAAAAAACAGAACCTCTGCATTTATGCGTTTATATATACATATAGCATGAACACTCTATGTCTTAGTAAAATTATGTATATATTGAAACTGAAAGAAAAATAATGTTCACAGTGTTGGTCTAAAACGTCTTACAAAGATAATTTATATACTACTAAAACAAAGAAGGTAGCAGCTATAAAATAGAATTGAAAACACGCACTTAACAACTACAAATAATTTAACAAATAAATAACATAAGTTTAGATTAAATAAAATCCAACAATTTCCCTCTTAATCTAAACTTATCTTCTATGCCCATCCGACAAGAACATTTGCCCATCTGGCAATCAGCCCATGTGGTTTTTAACTGAACATGTATGACTCCCAACCCGTTTGGTTTTTCATCAGCTTGTATGGCGTTAACTTTAGCCTGTCTGGCCCCGTTTGACATGTTGTTTCATTTCCCGCATGGCACCTCTTACCCTTCTGCTACGGCAATTCCATGAACATCTAACATATCTCCATATTTTTTTCTGCTATCCAGTCAATACCCACACATGTAATATATATACACACATATAGACAACCTGCAACATCATTTTCTCTTCCCAAGATTTCTTCTTTCTCGCTAATTGCACATAGACGTACATCATCATTACATGCACAACAGCTCCTGGACACCAACAGTATGTTGTTTTCCTACTACCAATATTCTCTCAGCAGATACCACCACCCCTTTGTTAATAACAAAATCATTGTTCTTGTTTGCTCCTGTTTTTAAGGCTTCTCTCCGGATTTCTTCCCGTCATTTGGCTTCTCAGCTAAAGCTTCTTCTCGAAACATAAATTGTTATGCCCCAAAGATCGGTAGCTCTGATACCATATTCAAAAAACAGAACCTCTACATTTATGCGTTTATATATACATATAGCATGAACACTCTATGTCTTTGTAAAACTCTATATACATTGAAACTGAAAGAAAAATAACGTTCAGAGTGTTGGTCTAAAACGTCTTAAAAAGATCATTTATATACTACTAAAACAAAAAAGGTGGCAGCTATAAAATAGGATCTAAAACCTACATTATCTCTACTAGTCTAACGTACTTCAACTAAACCCACATCTCCTAAAACTTCTCTACTGCTAATAGACCCGTTTTTATTGCTACTTACACGCACTTAACAACTACAAATAATTTAACAAATAAATAACATAAGTTTAGATTAAATAAAATCCAACAAGAACCCAAGAATATTGACCTATGACTTTAGATGTATGTATCTTTTTGCTTGGAATACAAGCTTCCGTCATATACATAATGCATGCTGCTGCTTGTTTGGTGCTTGTGAGAGTGAGAGTTTAACTACTATATATATCAAAGACCTTAACCGGTGATTTCGCTAGGAATGGATCAATTTCAACTCTCTCTTTTTGCTAATCCAGTTTCAACTCTTTGATTTGTTATATATATCTATACAAGTGTTGGCGCATCAAAGACTCATTCGTCTGCACAATTCTGGTTAATTAGAAAAATTTCAACATCACTCATTGCAAATTTGACTAATCATTAATTAACATAATTTAATTATTTCGATAAAGTTAAAAATTCAAATCAACTAAACTGAAAAATGGTAACATACTAACATAAGATGGTAGAATTGGTTTTGGACTTCAATATTATTACTAAAATTTTCTATTTGACATACGAAATCTATACTATATTATAATAGTCGGAATAGAGATAATTTAGTTCAACGGTTTGGTTCAAAGGTTTGGTTTAACGATAATTCCCTAATTTTGATTATTACAAAAATAGATAAATAGTATTATATATCTAATAAACTACTAAATTATTAAACTACTACTAAATATAGTATATTTATCCTACTAAAATACGAATACAACTTATCCTATTATTAAAAGATATAAATAATAGTGTTACATATCTGCTAAACTACTAGAAATAGTCTATTTATCATACTAAATTACGACCACATGTTATTCTATTATTTTTATTATAAATTTATAATCAATATATATTTATATAAATATTTTAAAAATATAATATAACTTGATAAATAAAAATTTAAAATATTAATGGAAACCCGTATATCGCACGGGATTTATGCTAGTTATGATAAAATCTAACTTCAATTTTCCCTACTTGAATTATTTTTGAGATTTTCAAGATTAAAAACGAGATTTCATCATGATTTCACGAGTCAAATAACTAGTTTTAATAGTCATATCAAAATCTAAAACGAGCTTTACCCTCCTATATTAACATTTTTCGATTTTGGGTAATTTCGCTTTTTGACTTTAACGAAATGATCAAATTAAATTAGTTGATAATCAATTTGAGACAAATTTGCAATGAAGAATGTACTAGAATTTTTTGAAGGCAAACAGTCACCTACTTAATATTTAACCTTAAAATCTACTAATTTACCACCAAAGATTACCTTACAAACTTCAAGCTCGTTGGAAGACGCTCTCTCTATTTATTTTTTTATGACACTGGGATTTTTATACACATTTTAGTGTGTTTTGACCGATGATTAAAAATATAATTTTTAAAATTTCTTTTTATGAATTAAAATATTTGTTATCTATTTTTATTTACAATTTTTTTTCAAATAATATTAATAATTATTTGGTCTAATCACATTAAAATATATGTAAAAGTCAAAACGTCATATAGAAAATTAACTGAAGTAATTAATTAAACTGGCTTGCGGTAAAATCATAGTAAATTTTAATATGAATTTTTCTTGTGAGCATACTAAACGCAGAATCTCATAATGATAGTTCATTTTGATTGCTTCATATTTATACTAATAATAGTGGATCTCTGCTTATACAAAAAATTCACCAATTAAAATAAGTTAAAATCATGATATATGGATTAGCACGTGTTTATTATAAGCTCAGGCCAGAAATTTTGTTTTTGATAATCGTTAAGCAGAGAACCCGAAATGTATTAAAATAATGCTAAGCTAAGTCAAACGCGTAATCATGCATCGGTGACATATATAACATTGACTATGGAGCAAAATTTTCTATTATGTTGCGGACGTATCACCTAAGTATATATACTTGTTTTTATCCAGCAAAATCAACTATTTGTAATTTGGATAATACTAACTTATTTTGCTATTACTAAACATAATTTGTAACTGTATATTCCTAAAAAGAAATTAACTCAATGTAAATAATTAAGTACCTATAAATACAACCCGCATGAAGACACTGTACCATAACATCATCCAAGTATCCTTTTCCATCACAATCAATGGCTAAAATGCAACTTACTACTTCTATTACTTTTCTTATTCTAATTCTCTTTTGCTCTACTCTTTCAGCAAATGCCTCCAGAGAGACAGTTTGTAAAGACACACCTTATCCCCTATTTTGCACATCAATTCTTCCATCGAACCAGTCTGCCTCCATACAAGACCATGGCCGGTTTTCGGTTCAACGATCAATTTCAACAACCACAAATTTACTTTCATTAGTCAATTCTTATCTTCAACGCCAGTCCGGATACCCACAGTACACAATTCGTGCTCTTGAAGATTGCCAACTTCTGATCAACTTAAACCTAGAATTATTGTCTGATATTCTTCAAACCATCCGTTCCACCAATAGTCTTTCAAGGCCGAAAGCAGATGATATACAAACATTCCTTAGTGCAACATTAACTAACCAAGAAACTTGTTCAAATGGCCTCGATAGTGTAAGCTCACCTTCAACCCTGAAAAGCAATCTTGAAGCTTCACTTACTAACGGAACCAAACAACACAGCGTGTCACTCGCTATTGTGAAGCATGGCTGGGGTCCGAAGACAAGAAACGGCAGACGATTGTTTTCGGTTCCTGAATATAATCGAAAGAGAAAGCTATACACGATTGGAGCTAATGTCAAGGTGAACAAGACAGTTACTGTAAACCCCGATGGAAGTGGGAATTTCAAGACCATCAAGGCTGCTGTTGCTGCAGCTCCCAACAAGACTGATGGTAGCAAGGGTTACTTTGTCATTTATGTGGTAGCAGGTGTTTATAATGAATATGTTATTCTAGACAATAACAAGAGATATATTATGATGATCGGAGATGGAATTGGCAACACTATAATCACTGGTAATCATAACGTGGATGATGGGTGGACAACATTTAACAGCGCCACATTTAGTAAGTTTCTCAATCTATCATCAATTTTAATATTCCATGTGTTCTTTATGCAAGTTTTTGACGTGCAAAAATTTCAGATAAGAAACAATTCTATCAAAAATTCTAAATGATTTTATTCAAACACGCACACGCACACGCGCACACACACTTATAATGGCTGTGAAATTTCTGAAATTAATAATTAATAAACCTAAATATTATACAGTTGTAACGGGAAAAGGATTTGTGGGAGTAGACATTACCTTCCGTAACACAGCAGGAGCAGCAAAGCATCAAGCAGTTGCTCTTCGAAGTGGCTCTGACTTATCGACATTTTACAAATGTAGCTTTGAAGGTTATCAAGACACGTTATACACTCATTCATTAAGGCAATTTTACAGAGAATGTGATGTATATGGAACCGTAGATTACATATTCGGAAACGCAGCAGTTGTTCTTCAAAACTGCAACTTATATCCAAGGCTTCCGATGCAGGGTCAATTCAATGCCATAACTGCACAAGGTAGAACAGATATAAACCAGAATACAGGGACTTCAATACAAAACTGCACCATTAAGGCAGCTGAAAGTTTAGGGTCAACTAAAACATATCTGGGACGGCCTTGGAAACAATACTCGAGGGTTGTATATATGCAGTCATTTATGGATAGTCTGATTGATCCTGCAGGTTGGCGCGAATGGTCCGGAAATTTTGCCCTCAGTACATTGTATTATGCTGAATACAGCAACACAGGACCAGGATCAAGTACTTCTAACAGAGTTACATGGCCCGGTTACCATGTAATTAACGCGGCAGATGCTGCCAACTTTACTGTTGCTAACTTCGTGGCTGGTAATACCTGGTTGCCTGCCACTGGTGTACCATTCAACGGCGGATTGTAGTACAATTGCAGTTCCAATAAGGTTGTTTATTTTTATGTTTTTTCGATTTGTTTATATGTATGATATCATGTCTTTTTCTCACTCTTTTGAGAATGTCAAATGGGCTGTTTTTTTAGGATATCCTTTGTTATTATTAATAAAATGTGTAATTTTCTATACTTTTTAAATTCTGAATGAAAGGCACTATTTACGAATTTTTTGCTGAATAAGTCTTACATTTGTCAGTTGTTAGTTAAACTTGTACGTGGAAGGCCTTGTAAAGCTATCCTTTAATTATCCAATATCCTACCTAGTTTAAATATGCAACTCAGCAGACATAGCTGTGATATTTTACCAAATAAATGCGAGGCATTACGAACCATTTTGACCCCGCCAATTAGTTATGGTATGGCTACGGGCTACGCCACTGTTTGTAGTTCTTTAGGGCAAAATTATTGCCATGAGGCCAAGCTCATGGGTGAAGATATCGAATTTTATATTTCCTTAATTTTCTTGACGCGTACACGAGTACCTTGTTGTGCTGTATAAGAGCACCCTAATTCCTTATGCGAAGCGTCAATACAAACCACAAAATCTCCTTTTTTCATCCGGCAATGCCAACATAGGGGCCATCACCAATCTTTGCTTCAGTTCTTGAAAGCTGTTCTCGCATTTCTCTGTCTATTCGAACTTCTGAGTCTTACGAGTAAGTTGTGTTAAAGGGAGCTACTATCTTTACAAACTTGAACGAACCTCCGGTAGTGACCGACCAATCCTACCTCTGGTAGTCGACCTAACCATGGTCATCAATTCATCAGTGGTCCTTTATTCATTCTTGTCAGGATCCTCCATGGGATCCTCCTCAGCAACTATCCCTTCTAGGACAACATCCTCAACCGCTACATCCTCAATATGAACATCATCCGGTCCCGTGTTAGGACGCTCTATTGGATCCACAATCTGATCTCCAATAATTAATGAAACATCATCGCGTTGTTGCTCCTCAACCTCAGGGTTCGGAGTCCCGCTAACATATACGATAACGAACTACGCTTCTATCACGATATTTATAAGGGTTCCCATAATGGTTTTAACTGTCAGTACTACGTTAGGTAGCCCGACTATGAACTTGGCAAGAGTTCTTATTATCTTAGTGAACTTATTATCTTAACGTAACATCATCTTTGAGGTTTATAACGCTTAGCTCTGATACCATTTCTGTAACACCCCCAAATCCGGGGTCGGGGATCCGGGTTGTCACGAGTTCTATTTCCCTTAATAACACCCAATCTTAATAAATAATCAACTACTCTGTACTGTGACCCCACAATAAACACACACACCACAAGTTATAGTCTCAGAGATGATTATCCAAAAATAATCACAAGTCGTTTTATTCCACAATTATATGTCAATACACCTTAAAAGGGTTTCTGAATAAATTTACATTTCTTTGCCATTATTACAATTCATAAATATACATAAATCTGGTACATCAAAAGTTGAAAGCCTAGCCTATTGGTAGCTCCTACCTCAGCTACAGCGACATCAACGCCTATAGGAAACTGCGGAACGTTTCCTATCCGCTCGCGAATTGGGAGCTTGGTCATGTTCATCTTGTCTATCTGATGTTGTGTGATGAAAGAAGAAAGCAAGGGTGAGCAACAAGCCCACCAAAATAATATGTATACTGATTAACAATATATGAGCATACTCATAGTACTCATGAAAGTCTTGGTCAAAAGAAATGAACCAAGCTGATATCTTAACGCGACCAAGTCGCAAAATATTCAGTATATATATACATATATATATATACTTTTCACAATCTTTGAAATCCTCTGACATGTATAATATACACATAGTTCCAGCTTATAACTGTATAAAAATATCGTTGCAAGGTGATCTCATATATCTATCCTTGTCTCAACGTTTTTCTGAAAATCTTTGTTATGCATAAGATAATCATTTACTAGATATAAGTTTAAAAGATGAAGTTACAAGATACTCCAATATACTTATATCTTTTCCAAATACTACTTGAACTACCACCGTTCAAGTTATAATGAGCTTTCAACAGTTCATCACATAGATGAGACTACAAGACAAGATTTGAATAGATTAAATCTTTGAATGTCATTATAAATAATGAAGTTACGTGATACTTCATTAAGTCCCGATATATCTATACACCTATATATATACATACGTTTCCTGAAAACCTCTGTCATGTAAAGTATGAACAGAATTGCAATATCCAATAAATTTGGAAAGAAAAGAATTTTGGCATAAACCTGATATCTTGCTGATCAGGCAAAGATACCAATAAGTAACCTTTTCTACTAGTAGATGGACGAATTCCCCACTGGTCATCACCCTGGTCGCAATAGGACCTTATGTTGGACTGCCACTCAGCCACTTACGCATTTGATGGACTCCCACTGAGCCACTTACACTATCATGGACGCCCACTAAGCCCATGTTGCTTATGCCGACTCGATAGATGGACTTACTTCCCGAACGTTGGGTAAGTAATCAATTCATTTACCAAAACAGCAACCTCGTTGCGAATATAAAATACACCACAGAGCCGGATCCCTCAGGTTTTGAGCGAGTATTTAAATCCCCTTTAAAAGGAAGATCTTAAATATAAAAATGAGTTTTGGGATCCGCTCTAACTTTTAAAAATCATTTTGAAGACTCGAAAATACTTTAAAGAGTGTTTGGAGTAATGCTGATTTAATGAAGTAAATCAGTCACAATATATTTAGAAAATATCTGAATATTATTATTTAAATAATATTCCCATAAAGAATAATCTTTATACAAATAATTGAAATAGAAGTTCTAAGACTTATACTTGAAATGAGTATTAAATAACCAAAGATATACTTATACGAAAGTACTATCTTTATTTGATTAATCAAAAATAAGTTTGATTATCGACACCTTATTCTTTAATATAATAAAGAATATATTTCAGTAAATAATCGGAGTCATAGGTCCTCAAATGAGTATTCAAATAATATTCAATAAATAATATAAAGGAGTCATAAATCCTCGAATGAATATTCAAGTAATATTCATTAAATAAAATAAAAGGAGTCATAAGTCCTTGAATGAATATTCGAAATAATATTCATTAAATAAAATAAAAGGAGTCATAAGTCCTCGAATGAATATTCGAAATAATATTCATTAAATAATATAAACTTATCGAATAAACCTTATTCGATTAATAGTTTTAAAAACTATTCATATATATATATATTATAATATACTCGGGAACATCGTCTCCCGATTTAGAAATATGTTCACCTTTGGGTCACCTATACTAAGGGTATACGTAACTACTACTTATCTCTAGCATAGGTATTATGCAACTATAAGAATTTGAACCAACAGATATATAAACTTAGAATACGAAACAGGCATGCATATATACCATATCACATGCTACAATATATCGCAAGAATTTGCTAATAATGAAATATGCATTTATCACAAGATCATACATATACACATATACATCACAACAACAGTTATACGGGTAGAAAACTTGCCTGAGCGACTGGGGGTTATTAATGGCTTGGGACGAGTCTGGTAACCTATAAACAACATATAAGTTGGAATTAAACCAAAGTCACTTGTAAATCTATACTTTATCAATTTAGACTCTAACGCTCGCTTTGCGCTTACTGATTCTCTTAAGTCGCTCGAGTACCCTCGGCTCCACAATTTTTAATAAATTAACCATTACGAGTTTTAAGGCGATTCTTTCACGAGTGTCTTACCAACTGCCTATTACACTTTACATAAATGTTTAATACTCCAATTAGTCCTTTAAGGTCTTTAACCTATGTTTCAAAGTAAGGCGAGGGGTAATGGTTTGTTCGCGAAACATCGTTACTTAAAACAACCGTTTCTCCTAAACCGTACATCGGAATCAAACGAACCACATATCAAAACGAAGCTCGTAACATGAACTATCTAATCATGGCAATGGTCAAAACCTATCAGGGAGTTCTCGGGTCCTAATGTTATGAACAAAAGCAGTCTAAAGTAAATCGGACATTACGACGGCTATGTTTACGCGATTTCCCAATTTTATACCATTCCAATTCAACCACCAATCAATCCCAATTCATTCATACAACCAACATCCATCCACACTACATCATAAAAGCCCCAATCAACTCAATATTAACAATTATAATTATTCTTAAACTTGAATTTAAACTATACTTAAGTCCTTTAACCAAACCATAAGATTTCAACAATCAATTCACCACCATTCCAACCCAAACTCTAAACCAACAAGCATTAAGCTACCCTATTACCATAACAACCAAAATCATCCTAATATACAAAGTAAAGCTAGGGTTTGGAGATGATATACCTTCCTTAAAGTGATGTGAGTAGCTAGGAAGCCTTAAGAAACCTTGAGATGTCTTTGGGATGCTTGGATCTTAAAGGAAAAACAAGAAAAATCAAGTTAAAAACCTTGAAATCACTATTCATTGTCCTCTTCATTGATTTATTGGAGAAGATTGAGAATTAATTGGAGGCTTAAACTCATAGGATAGCCATATATATGCATAAGGAGTACTAGATAATTAACTTACCAATTTAGGAAGCTTGGATCTTGAATTTTGAAAATTCCTCTTCTTGAAAATGGAAAAAGCCGAGAGCAAGCTTCTTGGTGAAGAGAAATAAATTTTTTGTTTTGATGAAATGATTTGTTTTGGCTTGGTGGATGTAGTTTTGTTTGGATTTTTGGTTAATTACCTTATTAACCTTGTCTTTGTGTGGTTTTAATTCAACCACATCTCCTTCCCCTTATGTCATGCTTATGTCATGCTTATGATGTCATCATCCCTTACTTGCCCTCTTCTTATTGGTTGGATGACCTCATCATCCCTAACCTTCTTGATTAACTTCCTAATTGTTTGCCTAATGACCACTGATCTGTTATACGGTTCGCTTAACTTTCGTTTTCGTTTATCGTTTGAGGGATCATACCCGGGATCTTATTACTTGGGTTTCCTTAACCTTTCTCAATACATTATAATACTTTTATGATCCTCTCTTATAATCCTTTTATTTAAATCCTTTTTATCCTGTTACCTTATACTCAATTCTTTCGATATCTGGTGGATTTTCGGGAAAAATCAAAGTGTTCGGATTTGGATTCTGACGATCTTTACATACACTTATATACCACATAGAGTACTAATAATATCTCAGAAGATCAATAAAAGAACCCCTACATAGTGTGGCATGAAAAGTTTTCTCATTCAGCATAATCTGCAAAATCACTATTCATAAGGATTTCAAAAATTTCCAAAAATTGGGGTTATTACAGTCTCCCCTCCTTAAAAGGATTCCGTCCCGGAATCAGATAGAAAATGAATAGGGATACTCTCTTAGCATTACACTTTCTAACTCTCAAGTAAATTTTCCCACATTGTGGTTCTTCCATCAAACTCTGAATAGTTTGATAACCCTTCTCCTAAGCACTTGTTCCTTTTTCAATCTATAACCCTTCCTGGTCGCTCCATATAGGTTACGTCTGGTTGCATTTCTATGCGCTCATATGCCCCTATTTATCTGGCATCCAAATTACACTTCCTTAACATTGATACGTGAAACACGTTATGACTTGCTACATGTTCTGAGGTAAGGCTAGCTCATATGCTAACTTCACAATACTTCTTAATATATCCAAGGGTCCGAAAAATTGTGGACTTAGCTTTCCTTTCTTTCCGAATCTCATCAATCCTTTCCAAGGGTTTCCAAGGGGATACCTTTAACAACACTAGGTCCCCTACTTCCTATTCTTTGTCCTTTCGTGTCAAATCAACATACTTCTTATGTCCATCTTGGGTTACTACCAGCCTTCCTCTGATTAGATCTATTATATCCTTGGTCCTTTGGACTACTGCGGGTCCGAGCATCTTGCGCTCTACAATTTCATCCTAACATAAGGGAGATCGACATTGTCTTCCCTCAAGGATCTCATAAGGCGACAACTCGATAATGACATATGATCTATTGTCGTAAGAAAACTCAATCCGTGTTAAGTGATCATTCCAATTTCTTTCAAGTCTATTGCACAGACTCTCATTATAGCTTTTAGCATTAGAGCTTTTGCTTCTCAATACCCATTCTTTTCCAGTTCGTAATCGCTACTACCTTCCGTTCCTAATATTATACTGGTTATACTTTTGCTCGTTAGCGTTCTATAACCTTTTAATAACCTCGTCAACCTTAGTATCACGAATGTGTTTCCATTCTGAATACCACCACAACTTTACTACTCCTTTTTCAGCTGCTTCTATCTTCGAAAGCTTAATCCTTCATATAGAAGTAAAAGAATTTATTGAGAGATCACTATGATCATGAACACTTGTTATATCGCATAGTTAGTACAGAAGGTGGCCAACCTTTAGTACTTGACAAGCAATTAAACAATAGATGGTATCCTACTAGGCTTCTATCACACAGATAGATAGTCATTCGGCAATACCTCCCCTTCTGGAAGGGTTGTTCTTCTCAGCTTATATGAAATGAAAAGGAGAGAAAAGAACGAACTGAAGAGAATTGTATATATATAAAATATACTGCCACAAAATATCTGGCTTGGAATCTACCTCTGAACTATAGAGGTTTGTCATAGGAGAACAAAACATATATGTATTTATATCAACATCAAGTATTATAGCATCGTATTTCAAATGCCTAAATATTTTTTCTATTCCGTCCATCATTCTATGGACCCATGCTCTTCCTCGAGCTTATACACAATCACCTTTGGAACTCCCTCGATATCGAAAATCGAATCTGGGATCTCATTCTAGACATCATCGTTACTAGAATTCTATGCTTGCATCGCAACCTTCCTCGTATAGTCATACGACCCTCTATTGATAAGGAGGAATAAATATTCAATAGGTAAATAATCTACTTAATTAGTCTATTCAATGATAACTTATACATCACCACGACCCGATTAGTGGTACTCAATCTCAACATCCATTCCAATACAACTCTCACGGTTGTAATTAGCTCATTACTCGCAGAATCATTGCTGCATTACTATGGTCCACCACTGACCTACTGTCGTCATTCACGTTCCATGAAATCTTAATATCTAACCATACGGAGTCCATACATGTCGTATCAAATCCTTCTAAGGAGTTAACATAATCACCAATCATAATTCATGAAGAACACTCCAAACTCTGACGTACTTTCATGACATGAAGTAGATAAAATTGCAGAAGAGTTTCAGTCAAAGCAACGATAGCAGGTTAATACCATTCTTAATCGTATGCCTTCAATAGAAGACTTAACTCAAAGGTTTGTTTAGTCCTTTTTGAAATATGGTCCTGGATTATTCTCAAGATAGGACCTTCTCAGATAGATAGCCCGCTCATGGCGATTACACAAATTAAACCTTTACCAAACTACTATCACGGTTGGGTATTGCACAGTCATCAGAAGGAATGTCAATCTTCCAAACCATAATACAACCTTCACAGCTTTAACCATCATCACTGTATTCTTTTGGCACAAGCGCCTATAATTATCCTCTTACCTTTAAAGTGTCGGCCACCTCTTTGGCCTTTCCTGATAGTAAAATTTCCTTACAGTCAATGTCATTTTAACCACCTCCAAATAATTTTCTACCTCATTTCAATCACAGCTTATGTGAAGATGTTTTCCTTAAAATCTAATGAGTAAAAAAAAAATATCACCATCTTTTTCCATAAGTTATTGCCTCAGTCTTTAGAGGTTAATCATTGTCACGACTGACTTTCAATCATACTTAGAACATCTTTTATCTTAGGCTCTAATTGCCCTGAACAATTTCGACCTTTACTGGTTCGATCCATACTTTCTCGTGGTTTAACACGTGCCCCACTTGGCATCATTATAATTACGTCATATTCCCTTTATCAACATTTCTATTCTTGAGAATTTTGAGTATTATCTTTCTTCTTGTAAAACCTCTAAAGTTATCCTTGAATCGTTCCTCCTGTATTCCCTAGATACAGGGCATATCAAAATACCATTTACTAATACTAGAACCATTGTCTATATACTTCTGAAAAATTTCTCCACTGATTCTTAAAGGTTGTTGTTACCTTAATCCTTTCCAATTCATACTGTCAAAACTCATGATGTCCCTATTAAGGGAGAAATGCCAACCTTTATGCATTCCCCTAGGATTCATTTCAAGTTATCGAGGTTCTATCCTTACTTCTACCTTTAAAAAGGTACATGCATCCTTCCATGGATAGATCAAGTCATATATCCTTGATAGATTATCTTATTCAATTATTCCCACCTCGATAGTATATGCCTAATTTTCACAATAACACCTGTATTCAAAATGAGATCAATCGATATGGCCTCCAAAAGATAACAACGGTTATCCGCTTTTCTTGCCTAATTTGGTAACGATAACAAGGATGTTCTGGAAGATATTGGTCGTGTTCAACGCGAACTTCTTCTTAATAATTCCTTATTTACTTTTGTTGTTTATCTCAACAGTCATCTCAATGTTGGGATATCTTTCATACCTGGCGTCTCCCTTTCTGGGTATCAAGCCACCGGTCTTACAATTCATATTCTTGAAGGTCACTTCCTTCATCCAATTTTCCTAATTTCTTACTTCCTTGTCTCCTCATTCTATCCGCGTCTTATTATTTATCCTTCGAACTATCTCAAGGTTTCCTCGAATCCTCCCAACTCACAGGGGATAAAATATATGTATCTCTTATTCCTTCAATCATCAACTTTAACTCATGGTAAATCACCCTCATCCTGACGATTACATACTTTTCTATTTCTATTGCTACGAGTCTTTAGGGTTTCCTCATACCCAACTCCCTTATCATTCCTCAAACTCTATTGCCTTTATATTCCTTTCCACTTCAGTTTCTTTTTATTTTCCTTTCTCTTATCATTATTTCATGAACCAACACAACATAAGAATTGATTTCAAACATCCCATCATTCTGGATTCGTGTCCTTAGAATGAATCTTGACAACTTTTACAACTTAGATTCACAATTCATCATACTCGTCTGCCTTTGTTCTGGCTCTAAAGCTTTTACACTATCTCCATAACTTTGGGAAGTACTTTCCTGAAAACAATTGACTGAACTTAAATCAGTTTATTATAATCTCTTGCTTCGTGCCTTCCTTGGCCTTTCACCAGCGGGTGGTCTCTCTCTTAGGAGGGTAAGTGACAAAAGCAGTCTTTTGTGATTCGTCAATCATTCAGAATCTCAAATGATTCCTCTATTTCCTTTAGCCAGGCTCTTGCCTCGACTGGGTCAACCTGTTCCTTGGAACTCTGAGAGCTTAGAGACTTAAAGGTCCTGAAAGAATTTCACACCACATTATTTCCTCAAGGTGGTGGTTGGGAATAAAGTATAAGTTCTGTTTAGATAGGTCCATGAATTGCCGTATAGGAGTACCGTCTCGGGTCTCCTTTCCTTACTCGACTTTCTGTTTGCTTAGTCTGGACGTTCCCTCCTCCTCCCCATAATCGGGGTCATCCTACATGTTTTAAATCCTCATTTTCCACTTCATTATGTTATGGGTTCCTTTTTATCTTGATGGCGACCTCCCTGACTATCACGTTCAGGGTTTGCTCTAAATCTTATTCCTCAAACTAGCTTTCATCTAAGATCTCATCTTTAACCTCTTGAACATTTGGAACCAAAATTCTGTAGAAATACCTCATTATTCCCTTATCATCTTTCTCGGTATTAATCTTTTATCTAATTGTTGGCTCTCTGCCTTCATTCATCACTTTTTCTAGCACAATATGTTATTTTCCGATAATTCGGACTGTATTGCAATCTCAAACATCTTTTCGGTACCGGCTCCGGTTACCTTCACTTCTAATTTCATTTTCTCAAAATCTCTCATAAACTCTCCCAAAGACATTATAATCTTGAGTCTCTCCTTTTTACTAAGGGCATCAGCCACCACATTGGCTTTCCCCGGATGATAAAGAATCTCATAATCGTAATCCTTGATTAGCTCTAACCACCTCATTTGGTGCATGTTGAGCTCTTTTCTGCGTGAAAATGTACTAGAGCACTTATGGCTTAGGTAATTCTCGCACTTCTCTCCATACAAGTAGTGCCTCCAATCTTTAGGGCAAAACCATTGCCATGAGCCCAAGCTCATGGGTGGGGATATCGAATTTTATATTCCCTTAATTTTCTTGACGCGTACACGAGTACCTTGTTGTGCTGTATAAGAGCACCCTAATTCCTTATGCGAAGCGTCAATACAAACCACAAAATCTCCTTTTTCCATCCGGCAATGCCAACATAGGGGCCATCACCAATCTTTGCTTCAGTTCTTGAAAGCTGTTCTCGCATTTCTCTGTCCATTCGAACTTCTGAGTCTTACGAGTAAGTCATGTTAAAGGGGGCTACTATCTTTACAAACTTGAACGAACCTCCGGTAGTGACCGACCAATCCTACCTCTGGTAGTCGACCTAACCATGGTCATCAATTCATCAGTGGTCCTTTATTCATTCTTGTCAGGATCCTCCATGGGATATTCCTCAGCAACTATCCCTTCTAGGACAACATCCTCAACCGCTACATCCTCAATATGAACATCATCCCGTCCCGTGTTAGGACGCTCTATTGGATCCACAATCTGATCTCCAATAACTAATGAAACATCATCGCGTTGTTGCTCCTCAACCTCAAGGTTCGGAGTCCCGCTAACATATACGATAACGAACTACGCTTCTATCACGATATTTATAAGGGTTCCCATAAGGGTTTTAACTGTCAGTACTACGTTAGGTAGCCCGACTATGAACTTGGCAAGAGTTCTTATTATCTTAGTGAACTTATTATCTTAACGTCACATCATCTCTGAGGTTTATAACGCTTAGCTCTGATACCATTTCTGTAACACCCCCAAATCCGGGGTCGGGGATCCGGGTTATCACGAGTTCCATTTCCCTTAATAACACCCAATCTTAATAAATAATCAACTACTCTGTACTGTGACCCCACAATAAACACACACACCACAAGTTATAGTCTCAGAGATGATTATCCAAAAATAATCCCAAGTCGTTTTATTCCACAATTATATGTCAATACACCTTAAAAGGGTTTCTGAATAAATTTACATTTCTTTGCCATTATTACAATTCAAAAATATACATAAATCTGGTACATCAAAAGTTGAAAGCCTAGCCTATTGGTAGCTCCTACCTCAGCTACAGCGACATCAACGCCTATAGGAAACTGCGGAACGTTTCCTATCCGCTCACGAATTGGGAGCTTGGTCATGTTCATCTTGTCTATCTGATGTTGTGTGATGAAAGAAGAAAGTAAGGGTGAGCAACAAGCCCACCAAAATAATATGTATACTGATTAACAATATATGAGCATACTCATAGTACTCATGAAAGTCTTGGTCAAAAGAAATGAACCAAGCTGATATCTTAACGCGACCAAGTCGCAAAATATTCAGTATATATATATACATATATATATATATACTTTTCACAATCTTTGAAATCCTCTAACATGTATAATATACACAGAGTTCCAGCTTATAACTGTATAAAAATATCGTTGCAAGGTGATCTTATATATCTATCCTTGTCTCAACGTTTTTCTGAAAATCTTTGTTATGCATAAGATAATCATTTACTAGATATAAGTTTAAAAGATGAAGTTACAAGATACTCCAATATACTTATATCTTTTCCAAATACTACTTGAACTACCACCGTTCAAGTTATAATGAGCTTTCAACAGTTCATCACATAGATGAGACTACAAGACAAGATTTGAATAGATTAAATTTTTGAATATCATTATAGATAATGAAGTTACGAGATACTTCATTAAGTCCCAATATATATATACACCTATATATATATATACGTTTCCTGAAAACCTCTGTCTTGTAAAGTATGAACAGAATTGCAATATCCAATAAATTTGGAAAGGAAAGAATTTTGGCATAAACATGATATCTTGCTGATCAGGAAAAGATACCAATAAGTAACCTTTTCTACTAGTAGATGGACGAATTCCCCACTGGTCATCACCCTGGTCGTAATAGGACCTTATGCTGGACTGCCACTCAGCCACTTACGCATTTGATGGACTTCCACTGAGCCACTTACACTATCACGGACGCCCACTGAGCCCATGTTGCTTATGCCGACTCGATAGATGGACTTACTTCCCGAACGTTGGGTAAGTAATCAATTCATTTACCAAAACAGAAACCTCGTTGCGAATATAAAATACACCACAGAGCCGGATCCCTCAGGTTTTGAGCGAGTATTTAAATCCCCTTTAAAAGGAAGATCTTAAATATAAAAATGAGTTTTGGGATCCGCTCTAACTTTTAAAAATCATTTTGAAGACTCGAAAACACTTTAAAGAGTGTTTGGAGTAATACTGATTTAATGAAGTAAATCAGTCCCAGTATATTTAGAAAATATCTGAATATTATTATTTAAATAATATTCCCATAAAGAATAATCTTTATACAAATAATTGAAGTAGAAGTTGTAAGACTTATACTTGAAATGAGTATTAAATAACCAAAGATATACTTATACGAAAGTACTATCTTTATTTGAATAATCAAAAATAAGTTTGATTATCGACACCTTATTCTTTAATAAAATAAAGAATATATTTCAGTAAATAATCGGAGTCATAGGTGCTCAAATGAGTATTCAAATAATATTCAATAAATAATATAAAGGAGTCATAAATCCTCGAATGAATATTCAAGTAATATTCATTAAATAAAATAAAAGGAGTCATAAGTCCTCGAATGAATATTCGAAATAATATTTATTAAATAAAATAAAAGGAGTCATAAGTCCTCGAATCAATATTCGAAATAATATTCATTAAATAATATAAACTTATCGAATAAACCTTATTCGATTAATAGTTTTAAAAACTATTCATATATATATATATATTATAATATACTCGGGAACATCGCCTCCCGATTTAGAAATATGTTCACCTTTGGGTCCCCTATACTAAGGTTATACGCAACTACTGCTTATCTCGAGCATAGGTATTATGCAACTATAAGCATTTGAACCAACAGATATATAAACCAAGAATACGAAACAGGCATGCATATATACCATATCACATGCTACAATATATCGCAAGAATTTGCTAATAATCAAATATGCATTTATCACAAGATCATGCATATACACATATACATCACAACAACAGTTATACGGGTAGAAAACTTGCCTGAGCGACTAGGGGTTATTAATGGCTTGGGACAAGTCTGGTAACCTATAAACAACATATAAGTTGGAATTAAACCAAAGTCACTTGTAAATCTATACTTTAACTAATTTAGACTCTAACGCTCGCTTTGCGCTTACTGATTCTCTTAAGTCGCTCGAGTACCCTCGGCTCCACCATTTTTAATAAATTAACCATTACGACTTTTAAGGCAATTCTTTTGCGAGTGTCTTACCAACTGCCTATTACACTTTACATAAATGTTTCATACTCCAATTAGTCCTTTAAGGTCTTTAACCTATGTTTCAAAGTAAGGCGAGGGGTAATGGTTTGTTCGCAAAATGTCGTTGCTTAAAACGGCCGTTTCTCCTAAACCGTACATCGGAATCAAATGAACCACATATCAAAACGAAGCTCGTAACATGAACTATCTAATCATGGCAATGGTCAAAACCTAGTAGGGATTTCTCGGGTCCTAATGTTATGAACAAAAGCAGTCTAAAGTAAATCGGACATTACGACGGCTATGTTTACGCGATTTCCCAATTCTATACCATTCCAATTCAACCGCCATTCAATCCCAATTCATTCATACAACCAATATCCATCCACACTACATCATAACAGCCCCAATCAACTCAATATTAACAATTATACTTATTCTTAAACTTGAATTTAAACTATACTTAAGTCCTTTAACCAAACCATAAGATTTCAACAATCAATTCACCACCATTCCAACCCAAACTCTAAACCCACAAGCATGAAGCTACTCTATTACCATAACAACCAAAATCATCCTAATATACAAAGTAAAGCTAGGGTTTGGAGATCATATACCTTCCTTGAAGTGATGTGAGTAGCTAGGAAGCCTTAAGAAGCTTTGAGATGTCTTAGGGATGCTTGGATCTTAAAGGAAAAACAAGAAAAATCAAGTTAAAAACCTTGAAATCACTATTCATTGTCCTCTTCATTGATTTCTTGGAGAAGATTGAGAATGAATTGGAGGCTTAAACTCATAGGATAGCCATATCTATGCATAAGGAGTACTAGATAATTAACTTACCAATTTAGGAAGCTTAGATCTTGAATTTTGAAAATTCCTCTTCTTGAAAATGGAAAAAGCCGAGAGCAAGCTTCTTGGTGAAGAGAAATAAAATATTTGTTTTGATGAAATGATTTGTTTTGGCTTGGTGGATGTAGTTTTGTTTGGATTTTTGGTTAATTACCTTATTAACCTTGTCTTTGTGTGGTTTTAATTCAACCACATCTCCTTCCCCTTATGTCATGCTTATGTCATGCTTATGATGTCATCATCCCTTACTTGCCCTCTTCTTATTGGTTGGATGACCTCATCATCCCTAACCTTCTTGATTAACTTCCTAATTGTTTGCCTAATGACCGCTGATCTGTTATACGGTTCGCTTAACTTTCGTTTTCGTTTATCGTTTGAGGGATCATACCCGGGATCTTATTACTTGGGTTTCCTTAACCTTTCTCAATACATTATAATCCTTTTATGATCCTCTCTTATAATCCTTTTATTTAAATCCTTTTTATCCTATTACCTTATACTCAATTCTTTCGATATCTGGTGGATTTTCGGGAAAAATCAAAGTGTTCGGATTTGGATTCTGACGATCTTTACATACACTTATATACCACATAGAGTACTTATAATATCTCAGAAGATCAATAAAAGAACCCCTACATAGTGTGGCATGAAAAGTTTTCTCATTCAGCATAATCTGCAAAATCACTATTCATAAGGGTTTCAAAAATTTCCAAAAATTGGGGTTATTACAGTCTCCCCTCCTTAAAAGGATTCCGTCCCGGAATCAGATAGAAAATGAATAGGGATACTCTCTTAGCATTACACTTTCTAACTCTCAAGTAAATTTTCCCACATTGTGGTTCTTCCATCAAACTCTGAATAGTTTGATAACCCTTCTCCTAAGCACTTGTTCCTTTTTCAATCTATAACCCTTCCTGGTCGCTCCATATAGGTTACGTCTGGTTGCATGTCTATGCGCTCATATGCCCCTATTTATCTGGCATCCAAATTACACTTCCTTTACATTGATACGTGAAACACGTTATGACTTGCTACATGTTCTGGGGTAAGGCTAGCTCATATGCTAACTTCCCAATACTTCTTAATATATCCAAGGGTCCGACAAATTGTGGACTTAGCTTTCCTTTCTTTCTGAATCTCATCAATCCTTTCCAAGGGTTTCCAAAGGGATACCTTTAACAACACTAGGTCCCCTACTTCCTATTCTTTGTCCTTTCGTGTCAAATCAACATACTTCTTATGTCCATCTTGGGTTACTACCAGCCTTCCTCTGATTAGAATTCATTTTTCAGATCTGATAAATCTAATAAGTTCAAGTAAAGGAATTGGTTACGGCGATTATGATGCTATCGAAGGCCGGGGGAATGAAGATTTTGTTAAAGGTAGTGGTTATGATGGTGTATATATGACAGGAATTGTGTTTTATTGGTGATTTGTGTTAAAAAAAATTAATGCTTTGTGTCTAAATTCGGTGCTTTGTGTTGATTGTGAATGTCCCCTGGAAGTAGTTGTATCGCCCCCATCACATGATCCATAAGGTGTAGCACCCGAGCCTCTCCTGGCTCCATCCGATCCCAGGAAATCTATACCGGCAATATTGGACAAGCTACTGCTCTAGCAAGATCAATGTCTCCACCCAAATCCGCAGGATGCATACCTACTAATGCCATATGCTCCTCTAGTAGGTCCACCCCAGGGCCCTCCTTAAGGTCACCAGGCTAACGAGTGGGTCTGGAATGTGCCGGGGGACCCTTCCGACGACGCCTCTCCTATGAAGTTTCCACCATATCGACATGCTCCTGAATTAATAATACAATAATTCAGAATAAAAAAACTGACTCCACAATCATAACACACACACTATCTTCATAACAAAGACCACACCCGATAGTCTCACCCAAACTCTACGCGAGTCTTCGCAAAAGTTTCCTTGACCTATATGATCCTCCTATCTTATCTTAAATTTTACGTATTCTTGTTTCAAGGACCAATAACCTGTAGCTCTAATACCAACATGTGACGTTCTCTAAATCCGAGGTCTAGCTTTAGGAGTCATTAACCAATCACAATCACAACCTGGATAATATATATAAGCATGCATCTGACCCCACCTACTACTATGAATCGATCTTATGTTATGGTGTGAAATAAGAATCTAATAAACAAACATTAATACAAATCATTTTAAGTCATGAGTACAACTCTGATACGAAGTATATTACAAACCAAACGTCTAGTTAGGTTTTACACACCATTTCAGCTTTAAAACACTTAACTACATAATTTACACCTGAGTAGGTAACTCAAAACTCTCTTCCTGAATAGGCAATAACACCCTAGGTGCATGAGGGTCCCGCCTTCTCACACGCTTTTTTCCTCTAGGTATGGATAGACTTCATCTTCTCACTTAACTGAAAGATGAAGGGAGTAACAACAAGTAGGATCCATAAATGATCAACAAGTGCACAATATATATGTACAAGTATCAATAATTATAAACAAGGGAAATCTGATAAACAATCAATAAAGCAATCTCAATTGATAACTGTCTACTTTAACAATCCAAAAAGAATATTGTAAATGGCGATCAACAATAAATTAGAATGGATACTAGAACCAACCATACCCCGATGATCAGTCGAGATACAGTACGGATCTATGCTCATTCGCATAGACCCACAATCATATAGGGTACCTAGACCCACTCTGTCCTAATGAATTATAGGGTCCAAGGAGACATATGTGATCCTATAACACCATCAATGCACTCAAACAACATGTATTTTCGTTTGTTTATGTATGATTTTCAATCGTGCTATGTGGGTAAACATGTTAAAGACTAAGGATGAAGCATTGAATATGTTTAAGAAATTTTGTGCCTTAGTTTAGAATGATTCTGAGGAGAAAATTAAACTACTAAGATCTAATAGGGGTGCGAAATTTGTATAATAAAATTTTCATCCTATTGTGAAGATACAAGCATTCACAGACACTACACGGCTCCGTGTTCACCATAAAAAATGGTGTTATGGAGCATATGAACATAACGGTGGACTTCATGGCAAGGAGTTTTGTGAAAGAAAAGCAAATGCCTTCGCATTTTTTGGGAGAAGCAGTTCGACACTCTGTGTATATAATTGATAGATTACCCACATGGGCTCTTGGTGGTGGAACCCTTGCGAGGCATGGTCCAGAAATAAGCCCAATCTTACAAATTTATGAATTTTCGGATATTTGAATCACATGAAGATACCAAGTGCATGTACAACCAATTTGGACAACATGAGTAAAACCGTTTTGTATATGGGAAAAGAGGCGGGTACTAAGGCCCATCATTTATATGATCCAAAGGAGAAGACTATACATGTCAACCGAGATGTAATTTTTGAGGAGCTCAAATTGTGGCCTTAGGATGCATAGAATCATGCTAATATCACAAAAACTGTCGAGTTCTTCGTTGTTAATGGTAGTTTCTCAGTGCATGGTCCACAGAGCAGGGTTGTAGAAGAAAAGAACTTACGCCCCTGATAAGCTGGAAGCCATCAAGCAGGAGGCTGAGAAGCTTGTAAAAGCTGGGTTCATTGAAGAAGTTTAGTTCCCAGAATGGTTTTCTAACCTCGTGATGGTCAAGAAAGTCAATGGAAAGTGGAAGGTATGCATCAAATTCACTAATATGAATGATGCATATCCTGAGTACTACTATCTCTAACGAGGATTGAAACCTTGATCGATGCCACTGCTGGGCATGAGATGTTAAACTTCAAGGATGGCTTCAGCTTGAGATGCTAAGCTTCAAGGATGGTTTCAGTGGTTACAATCAGATTAAAATGCAAAAAGATGACACCCATAAGGTATCTTTCATAACTAACTTTGATGTCTATTTTTATCTTGTTATGGCTTTTGGACTGAAGAAGGAAGGAGCCACATATAAAAGATTAGTGAATAAGATATTCGCCCATCTAATAGAAAAACCGTGGAGGTCTATGTTGACGACATGTTAGTTAAGAGCCTAGCCAAGGCCGGCCATATCAATCACCTCAGAGAGGCTTCAGGTGACTACTCTGACTGAGTAGCCTCCTTTGGAGCCCTAAGCCTTGTAGGCTCCAAGGGAGCTCCTGGGCCGAGTAGGTTGGCTACCCATAGAAAACAAGGAGGTTGAGTAGGCTCTCAGGGAGAGCCTTAAAAGAATAGCTTTGGCCGAGTAGGCTTCTCAGGGAACCACCGGCCCTCCGTCGCGACCACGGACAAAATTTTTGACCTTCGTGAAAAAAATTCCTAGGTCGTGGACAAAATTATTGATGTTTCTCGCTAAAAAACTGAATATTTTCAGATTTCTAAATTAGCCCCAAATAGGACCAATTAAAGAAATTTAGTTTGAAATTAACCCCGATTAGGGCTAATTAGCCTCGATTAAGGCCAATATTAGCCTATATAAAGGTTAATTAGCAACTTTCATGCCACGATTAACCCCGATTAGGGCTTATTAGCCTCAATTAAGGCATAATAGTAGCTTTCACCGTATAATTAACTGTTTTTAAGGTTAAAATATGGGTAGCGCTCATTCTTTCGCCCCGATTAGGGCACATTAGCATATAACGCTATTCGATTAGCCTTCGCAAAGGCCCAAAGTGTGAAACACCTTTCAAAAATACATAAGTTACTATGAATGTGTAGATCGCTCCACATTTCACAACATGACCAAATCCAAGAAGGGACAAAAAAACTCCTGAGTCGCGATTAGGCGATAATATTTTTTTGCGAAAACTCTAAAAGTTTTTCCAAAAGTTGGGGAAAATGATATGGATGAAAAATAAAATCCTAATAGCATAATTAATGTTGAATTAATCATATCTGAAATGACTTGAAAGTCCATGGTCAAAGCCCATAGACACCACGAATGAAGTGGATCGTGGCAATCACAGACAAAATCAGTTACGTACTAGGTCTACCAACATGACCTGAAATAAAGTCCAACATGACCCAAACCAACGTCCAATACAAAAACGGAATCCTACAAGGAAGGATTTGGAATCCACCATTTTGAGGAGTCCTACTTACATTCTAAATTGGAGACTTGTCCAATATCCACTTAGTGTCCCAACCCTACTCTGAAACCCTATGTACAACACCTATATAAAAGGCTCTACCCCTCAATTTATAACTATGTTGACTTATTTTTTTATAATACAGAGATACATAGGTATCTTACGAGGACCGATATCTCGAACGCAAGAACATCTATTAATGCTCGAAACTCATAAACCCTAGGGTTTCGTTCATATTTAAATATGAAACCCGCCTGCAAGGGTTGGCTCAGTTGGTTAAAGAGGGGATAACTATCCTCTTGCTCACAGGTTCAAATCCCACGGGAGGAGAATTTATGATTATACCTCTTGAGTCAGAGCCTGTCGCTTAAATACGGTTTACCTTGGTTCACGTGGTTTGCAGGCTATTTTCTGAGACCGTGTGGTTTACCCGGTACGCACCCGAAGGGTAGCGGCTGCGGGTTCCCTACGATAAAAAATATATATATGAACGAAACCCTAATTTTTATTTCACAACAATTATGATGTATTTATTTCTGCAATTGATTTTCAGTTAGAAGAGCAAAATTATAGGTTCAACGATAATACTGTGCAGCTTTTGCGATTAAGTTCATCTTTGGAACCGACGAACAATTTTGAGTTGTTTGACATAGGGCATATTTGTACACTTGCTACTATCTTTTATCCTGCTGATTTTGGACAACAAGAGATGTACCATATAAAGCTGTAACTTTAACATTACAAGATTGATGTGATTAATCATGTTAAGTTTCAAGATTTTTCTACTCTTTCTGAGTTATGCTACGACTAGTTGATACAGGAAAGAAAGAATACTAAAATTTGATTTATAGGTTGATTTATCTTGTGTTGACACTCCCTAGTTCTACATCGATTAGGGAAAGGGCGTTTTTAGTTATAAAAATTGTCAAGACCGTTCTTCAAAATAAAATGGAAGAAGAATATTTGAGAGCCGCTATCATTATCAACATTCAGAGGGAGTATGCTGAAGACATTGATCCAGATAAAGTGATAAATGAATTTTATGCTCAAAAGAATCGCAGAGTACAATTCAAATAGCATGAGTGAATCTCCGTTTACTTTCTATCGTAAACTAGTATCGTTATTACTAGCGGTATATGCAATTCAGATTGGTTTGATTTTTGGGATTAAAGTCGAATAAATGGCGAAGAGCGATTTTTGAAAATTTTCATCTACAACCGCATTTGTGTTTGCGGTTACCACATCATTTGCGTTTGTGAATTCGCAGTTATTGCTGTTACGTTTGTAGTTCAAGCACTTACTATAAAATATTAAGAATAAAAAAAATCAAAACATTAATAAATTTAAGTTCGAGTTCATTTATAAGTTAACAGTCAAAAATAAAAAAAGGTACAAAGTATCACGCTATTGAGTATTACCTAATATAAGTTACAGGATTGATTCAAACTTCGGGCCGCTCGACTCAGCTGTTAATATATAGCAATAATGGACTAGGTAATAAGCTCGAACTATGAGTAATTAAAGTAATGGATTAGAATTGAAGTAATAATAAAAGGAGTTTAATCTATTAATCTTATAATATTAAATAATAAAAATTTAAACAAAATAGATGTGTTTACTTATTAATTTATATGTTATATAATATATTTTTTATTAAAAATATATTTTGGGGTTGCGATTTTTATAAATTTAAAACCGCATTCAAACTGTTGATTCTTAAATTTTTAATCCGCAATTAACCCGCTTTTCGCAATTATCCGTAAAATACGGTTCAGTTGCGAGCGCTTAATATGATTCAACAGTTCTGTATACCCCTAGTTATTACTTGTTTTTGCATATGCTGGATTTTAAGTTAATATTATGGTTGAACTTTGCGATTTTGTTCTTACATATATATGATAGTTTACTCATTTTTTTTAACATTAAATTTGTGAATTTTCTTTTCTTTTACTCCACCCACGATAAATTTAGAATTACGGATCTGGCCCTGACTCAACAACATCTAGTTAAGTAGGTTATCCATACTATATACTATATTAAGGTTTTAGGCGCTAGGTAATAGGAATACCAGTAAGAACACCACGAAATATTGACTTCAGATATATATATATATATATATATATATATATATTTATGTTCTTGCTTGCTACACAAGTTTTTGATATATGTAAAATATACATGCATGCCGGTCCTGCTTGTAGTTTGGTGCTTACGAGGGTGAGAGTTTAACCACTGTATGGATCAGGACATACTAGACCGGTGATTTAGGGAATGAATTCAGATTAATTATTTCCGACGGGGCAGTCTGAAGAGAAAACAAAGTAAGATGTTTAGGTAGAGCATATTGTAAACGTTTATATTAAAATGTGAAATCGTGCATTACACATGCACATATTTATAAAAGAATGATCCATGGCTCATAACCATGTTAATTATTTAGAATGAGTCATTGCATCTTAATTTTTATTGTTGTGATCAGTTCCACTGATGATCCTTTATTACCTGCTAATTAGGTAGGTAATGCGTAAACCGCTAAGAATTGTTGAAAAAATAGAACCTCTGCATTTATGCGTGTTGTGCATATATTGTGTACTTGATGATTTCATAAACAAAACATCTAAGTAGATTTTACTTAGTGAAATTATGTAGCACTCGACGGATAAAAATTATAGTCCCGACGGATAACTCATTATAGTCCCGACGGATGATTAACTTATTATCCATCGAGTGAGTAGCTTATGTAATAATAAGTTTGTAGCACAGTTATGTATGCACCTTTTTATAGAATCTGTAGTAGCATATAAGTCATGTTGACTTTAACTAGATATGCAGAATATGTTGATTAATTGTACATAGATGATGTCTTGTAATTCTGCATAAGTGAAATAGAGTCAAGTGCCAAAATGGCTACAGACGGATGATTAACAAAGCCATCGACGGATGATCAAATGACTATCAACGGATGTTTAATATAGCAGTCGACGGATGATCAATTAAACCATCAACGGATGTTCTGAAAGTCGACGGATGATCATATGAAGAATTTAAACAGCAGTTGAACAGTGAAAGCTGACACACAGCCGTCGAGATGTATACATACACACTGTGGAAGCCCATTAACTGGGTAATAGAGGACGAAAAGCAGCAAAGTTTAAGACTGATAGTTTCTATATTTGTTCAGTCTTTTTGACTTTGTAATCTTGGTATTATATAAACCAAGAGAGTAGCAAATAGAAAAATAACCGAGATAGCTGAGAAACACAAAAACAGAGAAATCTTTGTAAGCAGAATCATTAGCATTTCCTGTATTCTTAGTAGTTCAATTTGTAAGCAGCTGTGAGCATTCCTGCACACAGAGTCCTCTCGATATATTATATATATCTCTGGTGAAATTGTTTAAATCCACCAGAAAGTTTTTAAGGACTCTTGTTTTTAATTACTTATGTTTTGATTCTATTAAGTTTCTATTCCGCATTGTGCTAATCAAAACATTATATCTATATTCGAGTTGAACATTTTTATTTCGAGAAAAAGATTCAAGAATTCCATTCAACCCCCCTTCTGTAATTCTTGCTATATTGTTAAGGGACTAACAATTGGTATCAGAGCAAGCTCTTAATCTACAAAGAGTTTAAAGATCAAAACAATTCAGCAAGATGAACAAGAAAGATGTTGGAGTCAAGATTCATTTTCTTGATAAAGATAATTACCATCATTGGAAGGTAAAGATGCATCTTCATATGTTTTCTCAAGATGAGGCCTATGTGGACTGCATAGAAAGAGGCCCTCATGTTCCAATGAGAGATGCAACAGGAAACGAGCCATCTGTTCCAAAGCCAAGGCATGAATGGTCTGATCCTGACATTGAACAAGTCAGGAAAGATAAAAAGGCCATGAACATTCTGTTCAATGGTGTTGATGCAGACATGTTTGATATCATCATCAACTGCAAAACTGCCAAGGAAGTTTGGGACACAATACAGATAATTTGTGATGGCACTGAGCAAGTTAGAGAAAATAAAATGCAGCTCCTGATTCAGCAATATGAGCATTTTCACAATGAAGAAAGTGAGTCACTCACTGACATCTATGCCCATCTGACAAGAACATTTGCCCATCTGGAAATCAGCCCATATGGCTTTTAACTGAACCTGTATGACTCCCAACCCGTTTGGTTTTTCATCAGTTTGTATGGCGTTAACTTTAGTCCGCCTGGCCCCGTTTGACATGTTGTTTCATTGCCCGCATGGCACCTCTTAGCCTTCTGCTACTGCAATTCCATGAGCATCTAACATATCTCCATAATTTTTTCTGCTATCCAGTCAATACCCACACATGTAATATATATACACACATATAGACAACCTGCAACATCATTTTCTCTTCCAAGGATTTCTTCTTTCTCGCTAATTGCACATAGACGTACATCGTCATTACATGCACAACAGCTCATGGACACCAACAGTATGTTGTTTTCCTACTACCAATACTCTCTCAGCAGATACCACCACCCCTTTGTTAATAACAAAATCATTGTTCTTGTTTGCTCCTGTTTCTAAGGCTTCTCTCCGGATTTCTTCCCGTCCTTTGGCTTCTCAGCTAAAGCTTCTTCTCGAAACATAAATTGTTATGCCCCAAAGATCGGTAGCTCTGATACCATGTTCAAAAAACAGAACCTCTGCATTTATGTGTTTATATATACATATAGTATGAACACTCTATGTCTTTGTAAAACTCTGTATACATTTAAACTGAAAGAAAAATAACGTTCAGACTACTAAAACAAAGAAGGTGGCAGCTATAAAATAGGATCTAAAACCTACATTATCTCTACTAGTCTAACGTACTTCAACTAAACCCACATCTCCTAAAACTTCTCTACTGCTAATAGACTTGTTTTTATTGCTACTTACACGCACTTAACAACTACAAATAATTTAACAAATAAATAACATAAATTTAGATTAAATAAAATCCAACAAGAACCCAAGAATATTGACCTACGACTTTAGATGTATGTATCTTTTTGCTTGGAATACAAGCTTCCGTAATATACATAATGCATGCTGCTGCTGCTTGTTTGGTGCTTGTGAGAGTGAGAGTTTAACTACTATATATATCAAAGACCTTAACCGGTGATTCGCTAGGAATGGATCAATTTCAACTCTCTCTTTTTGCTAATCCAGTTTCAACTCTTGATTTGTTATATATATCTATACAAGTGTTGGCGCATCAAAGACTCATTCGTCTGCACAATTCTGGTTAATTAGAAAAATTTCAACATCACTCGTTGCAAATTCGACTAATCATTAATTAACATAATTTAATTATTTCGATAAAGTTAAAAATTCAAATTAACTAAAACTGAAAAATGGTAACATTCTAACATAAGATGGTAGAATTGGTTTTGGACTTCAATATTATTACTAAAATTTTCTATTTGACATACGAAATCTATACTATATTATAATAGCCGGAATAGAGATAATTTAGTTCTACGGTTTGATTCAACGATAATTCCCTAATTTTGATTATTACAAAAATAGATAAATAGTATTATATATCTAATAAACTACTAAATTATTAAACTACTACTAAATATAGTATATTTATCCTACTAAAATACGAATACAACTTATCTTATTATTAAAAGATATAAATAATAGTGTTACATATCTGCTAAACTACTAGAAATAGTCTATTTATCATACTAAATTACGACCACATGTTATTCTATTATTTTTATTATAAATTTATAATCAATATATATTTATATAAATATTTTAAAAATATAATATAACTTGATAAATAAAAATTTAAAATATTAATGGAAACCCGTAAATCGCACGGGATTTATGCTAGTTATGATAAAATCTAACTTCAATTTTCCCTACTTGAATTATTTTTGAGATTTTCAAGATTAAAAACGAGATTTCATCATGATTTCACGAGTCAAATAACTAGTTTTAATAGTCATATCAAAATCTAAAACGAGCTTTACCCTCCTATATTAACATTTTTCGATTTTGGGTAATTTCGCTTTTTGACTTTAACGAAATGATCAAATTAAATTAGTTGATAATCAATTTGAGACAAATTTGCAATGAAGAATGTACTAGAATTTTTTGAAGGCAAACAGTCACCTACTTAATATTTAACCTTAAAATCTACTAATTTACCACCAAAGATTACCTTACAAACTTCAAGCTCGTTGGAAGACGCTCTCTCTATTTATTTTTTTATGACACTGGGATTTTTATACACATTTTAGTGTGTTTTGACCGATGATTAAAAATATAATTTTTAAAATTTCTTTTTATGAATTAAAATATTTGTTATCTATTTTTATTTACAATTTTTTTTCAAATAATATTAATAATTATTTGGTCTAATCACATTAAAATATATGTAAAAGTCAAAACGTCATATAGAAAATTAACTGAAGTAATTAATTAAACTGGCTTGCGGTAAAATCATAGTAAATTTTAATATGAATTTTTCTTGTGAGCATACTAAACGCAGAATCTCATAATGATAGTTCATTTTGATTGCTTCATATTTATACTAATAATAGTGGATCTCTGCTTATACAAAAAATTCACCAATTAAAATAAGTTAAAATCATGATATATGGATTAGCACGTGTTTATTATAAGCTCAGGCCAGAAATTTTGTTTTTGATAATCGTTAAGCAGAGAACCCGAAATGTATTAAAATAATGCTAAGCTAAGTCAAACGCGTAATCATGCATCGGTGACATATATAACATTGACTATGGAGCAAAATTTTCTATTATGTTGCGGACGTATCACCTAAGTATATATACTTGTTTTTATCCAGCAAAATCAACTATTTGTAATTTGGATAATACTAACTTATTTTGCTATTACTAAACATAATTTGTAACTGTATATTCCTAAAAAGAAATTAACTCAATGTAAATAATTAAGTACCTATAAATACAACCCGCATGAAGACACTGTACCATAACATCATCCAAGTATCCTTTTCCATCACAATCAATGGCTAAAATGCAACTTACTACTTCTATTACTTTTCTTATTCTAATTCTCTTTTGCTCTACTCTTTCAGCAAATGCCTCCAGAGAGACAGTTTGTAAAGACACACCTTATCCCCTATTTTGCACATCAATTCTTCCATCGAACCAGTCTGCCTCCATACAAGACCATGGCCGGTTTTCGGTTCAACGATCAATTTCAACAACCACAAATTTACTTTCATTAGTCAATTCTTATCTTCAACGCCAGTCCGGATACCCACAGTACACAATTCGTGCTCTTGAAGATTGCCAACTTCTGATCAACTTAAACCTAGAATTATTGTCTGATATTCTTCAAACCATCCGTTCCACCAATAGTCTTTCAAGGCCGAAAGCAGATGATATACAAACATTCCTTAGTGCAACATTAACTAACCAAGAAACTTGTTCAAATGGCCTCGATAGTGTAAGCTCACCTTCAACCCTGAAAAGCAATCTTGAAGCTTCACTTACTAACGGAACCAAACAACACAGCGTGTCACTCGCTATTGTGAAGCATGGCTGGGGTCCGAAGACAAGAAACGGCAGACGATTGTTTTCGGTTCCTGAATATAATCGAAAGAGAAAGCTATACACGATTGGAGCTAATGTCAAGGTGAACAAGACAGTTACTGTAAACCCCGATGGAAGTGGGAATTTCAAGACCATCAAGGCTGCTGTTGCTGCAGCTCCCAACAAGACTGATGGTAGCAAGGGTTACTTTGTCATTTATGTGGTAGCAGGTGTTTATAATGAATATGTTATTCTAGACAATAACAAGAGATATATTATGATGATCGGAGATGGAATTGGCAACACTATAATCACTGGTAATCATAACGTGGATGATGGGTGGACAACATTTAACAGCGCCACATTTAGTAAGTTTCTCAATCTATCATCAATTTTAATATTCCATGTGTTCTTTATGCAAGTTTTTGACGTGCAAAAATTTCAGATAAGAAACAATTCTATCAAAAATTCTAAATGATTTTATTCAAACACGCACACGCACACGCGCACACACACTTATAATGGCTGTGAAATTTCTGAAATTAATAATTAATAAACCTAAATATTATACAGTTGTAACGGGAAAAGGATTTGTGGGAGTAGACATTACCTTCCGTAACACAGCAGGAGCAGCAAAGCATCAAGCAGTTGCTCTTCGAAGTGGCTCTGACTTATCGACATTTTACAAATGTAGCTTTGAAGGTTATCAAGACACGTTATACACTCATTCATTAAGGCAATTTTACAGAGAATGTGATGTATATGGAACCGTAGATTACATATTCGGAAACGCAGCAGTTGTTCTTCAAAACTGCAACTTATATCCAAGGCTTCCGATGCAGGGTCAATTCAATGCCATAACTGCACAAGGTAGAACAGATATAAACCAGAATACAGGGACTTCAATACAAAACTGCACCATTAAGGCAGCTGAAAGTTTAGGGTCAACTAAAACATATCTGGGACGGCCTTGGAAACAATACTCGAGGGTTGTATATATGCAGTCATTTATGGATAGTCTGATTGATCCTGCAGGTTGGCGCGAATGGTCCGGAAATTTTGCCCTCAGTACATTGTATTATGCTGAATACAGCAACACAGGACCAGGATCAAGTACTTCTAACAGAGTTACATGGCCCGGTTACCATGTAATTAACGCGGCAGATGCTGCCAACTTTACTGTTGCTAACTTCGTGGCTGGTAATACCTGGTTGCCTGCCACTGGTGTACCATTCAACGGCGGATTGTAGTACAATTGCAGTTCCAATAAGGTTGTTTATTTTTATGTTTTTTCGATTTGTTTATATGTATGATATCATGTCTTTTTCTCACTCTTTTGAGAATGTCAAATGGGCTGTTTTTTTAGGATATCCTTTGTTATTATTAATAAAATGTGTAATTTTCTATACTTTTTAAATTCTGAATGAAAGGCACTATTTACGAATTTTTTGCTGAATAAGTCTTACATTTGTCAGTTGTTAGTTAAACTTGTACGTGGAAGGCCTTGTAAAGCTATCCTTTAATTATCCAATATCCTACCTAGTTTAAATATGCAACTCAGCAGACATAGCTGTGATATTTTACCAAATAAATGCGAGGCATTACGAACCATTTTGACCCCGCCAATTAGTTATGGTATGGCTACGGGCTACGCCACTGTTTGCAGCTCATTACTCGTATCTAGGGCTGTTCACGAACAACAAGCTCGGGCTCGGCTCGTTAAGGGCTCGTTCGGCTCGGCTTGTTCACAAACTCAAGCTCGATCTCGAACACATAAATGTATTCGTTAAGCAAAACGAGCTCGAGCCGAGTTTTAATATGTTCGACTCGAGTTCGGCTCGAACCCGGCTCGAATTCGGTCGGCTCGAACTCGCTCGATAAAGTTCGAAAAAAATACATATAATCATATAACCAGAGAGAGATGGAGAAAGATAAGGATATGGGTTATTCCCAATTACAACCAAATCAAGCGAATATATCTTGAAACACAATTCACATCTATAAAATCACTTCTTGATATTACTAACAGCAACGTCTCGAATCTGGCCGGCATAAGCTGCGGTAACGAGGAGCGGCGAGAAGGGGACGGGGAATGATCGGAAAACTGGATCGGAGAAGGCAGAGATGTTGAGAATCAAAGAAGAGAGCTCGTGGAAACCTTAGATTGTTGATCTGGTCTCGCCATCATAATTATTATTTATGAAATTGAAGGAAGCAAGAGATAAGTAAGGAGGTGTGTATGAATTAATTTATATAAAAAAAAAGGTAAAATGGAATGTGGAAAAAACTTGAGGCTGATATACGGTGATGATGCCTTTATAAAAACGAAGGAGATGGTTTTGTAATTGAATGTATAAATGCCAGTTGTAAGTTGTGACAGTGAGGATAAGTGGGTTGGGCTTCTGTTGTGGGCTGGGTTTGATTAGTTGATTTGGGCTAATGGAATTATATTTTTGCTTATTTTTTAACTAGCAGCTCGATTACAACTCGAACTCGGCTCGTTTCGGTTCGGCTCGTATTTGTTCGCGAACAAGCTCGTATTCGGCTCGTTACATAACGAGCTCGAGCTCGAACAAGATTTTTTGTCCGATAGAAAAGCTCGGCTCGACTCGGTTCGTCAGAAAAAAATGAAAGCTCGGCTCGTTTACATCAAAACTCGGCTCGACTCGGTTCGTGAACAGCCCTACTCGTATCAATGAGTTACCGCAGCTTATCTGGTTCATGTGAATAGTTTGTCAAATTCGTTTCCATATATTGGTTGATCAATGACGAATTTACTATGACGATTGAAAGTTATATATATATATATATATATATATATAGGGTCCCTATCCACAGCCATAGTTGGATAGGGACCACTTACAGCCAACAAATCAGGACCGTTAAAGTAAAAAACGGATGGCTGGGATCCGCTACGGCCGCTATGTTTCATTGCGGCTTCCGCAATGTTTAATTGCGGCATGACCCACAGACTCCATTTCCCTTTTTGCCCTTTATCTATATTAATTCATTTATTAATACTTTTTTATCTGCATAAATATTAATTTAATAAAATATTATTCTTAATATTTCTGATTAAAGATTGTATATTAAAAAATACTATAAAATATTTTTATAATAAATTAAATATTATAATTAATATTCAATATTTTAAAAGTATTGAAACATTAAAATGAAATTAATATATTTAAATATTTAATAATAAATATTAAAATAATAAATAAAAATATTTTGATATTTAAATATTTTAATTATTCAATATTTTTAATAATAAATGAAAATATTTGAAATGATTTATTTTTTATATAATGTTTCATTGCGGAGGCCGCAATGTTTCATTGCGGGGGTAATCTGGGTTTTGCATAATTTTGCAGATTGGTCATTGTACTTGCAAATGATTTATTTTTTATATAATACTTTTTCTGTTTTACAAAAAACTTTCTGCCTAATTTTGAAAAAAAAAATCTTCAAAAATAACTTTTTTTCAAATTTTTTTTGTGGAGTCACTTCTTTTTTTGGGATTATTAATAATGACAACAAGTACTAACATTAACAACATTGAAAATATTTAATTAAAATTTATTAATATTTCAAAGTACATGATAAGAAATTACAATCATTTTTTTCCTTTTTTTCATAATAATCTCGAGGGACAATTTCTTCTATCATGGCCTTCTTCCCTCGCCCCACAAAAACTGCACTTTCGAAATTGTTTATTTGAACTTGACGTCTCGATATCACTTTTGAATATACCCGCTTTTGGACGTCCTTTTGTTTGTGACCTTGGGGGATCTAATAACGGATCATCTTCTTCATCATCACTTTCATAGTCCTCATTTATTTTTTTCTCTCTCTCTCTCTTCTCCCGGAAAAGACTTAATCACATACTCCTTTTCTCTCTTGATCACGCTCATCAAGTAATTGTACCGCGGAACGGAGCAACTACCAACAACGGATAAACCTTGGAAAGCTTTACACAATCCACTATATCTTGCCGTTTGAGATTCTACAACATTACCAAGCATCCGAGGGGTACACGGTAGATGTCCCGCATCTTTGTTTCCGTTTATTGTCCACCTCATTGTTACAAGATCTGGAGGTATCATCGTCTTTTGTTTCTTGTTAAGGTAAAGGATCATGTGTCTACAAATCATCCCGGAATGTTCAAATTTTTTACATGTACAAGAATAACTCCCGTCGATGGAAATCTTCAAGAAAAAATTCCTTCTATTAATCTCCGGCAAGGTGGACTTTTCTATCAAATACATCTTTCAAAGATAATCTCTACAACCTTTCATGCTTTTCACAACAAAAGATTGACTTTTTTGAAGCTCTTTTTGCAATCGCTTAAACATCTCTTTTCTGTATATCTTGGAGGCATGTATCTCCATTGACGAGTTAGAGAATAGTCTCCTTTCCTTGTACTCGGTGTCAAAATCGGCTTGAACCTCCCGTAAATATTGTGACTCCAAAGCTTTTTGTGAATTCTCAATGAATTCTTTCAAACCGGTCGACGCTTTCACATACTCATCAAAAAATGAATTCATAGACTCGCTCCTTAAGGTGGTAGTCATACCGGCGGCAAAATGTTGTTTCGTGAAAACAAAATGTAATATCCCATATTTTCAAATATTATTATTATTATTATTTGGAATTATTTATGTGATTTTATGTGAATTTTGGTGAATTATCTGATAAGTGAATTGATGTTTGGGTGTTTAGATGTGATATTATTCGAGTATTTGAATTTTTATATGTCCAGAATAAAATATAGATAATTGTGATATTTTTCTGGTAATTTTTGGACTGTTAGATGATTTTATATTGATTTATGTATTATTAATTATTTTCTAAGTAATTACCAAAATTATTTTATAAAGCCGGGAATCGTCCAACTTCAACCGTTTTTACGTTTTTACTACCCGAAACTCTTCCGAAAACTCCTTCCTAACTTAATCTGATAATTCTGGACATTTTCCGTGTTTTGACTTTTTCGATCCGGATTACGGTTTGAACCGTGCGTGACCCGGCGCAATATTTTCGATACGCTAATCATTTCGGTAATCGACAAAAACCCGTATTTTCGAGAGACGGGATATTTTTACGTTATTCTCGTATATAGTGTTTTATAAAAAGCCCGGTTTTGATAATTATCCAATTCTGGTATTGGATTGTATCGTTTTTATAGTTACTTAGCGGCTAAGCAACTAATTTAACGATCCAAAACGATCCAGAACGATCCAATATTCCATAAATATAAATAGTCTAATTCTTATTTCATTTATTCCGTTTATTCATTTGTAACCAGTTAAAACACCGTAAATACAGAGAAAAACCCGAGAAAACCGATACGTTCCCGAGAATCAAACACATGAACGAAGGCGTTATCGAACTCCGATTCGGGCGTGCAGCATATCAAAACGAAGCTCTCGAAATCTTCTTTCTGAATCAATCATCAGTTTCTGCCCAGAAATCATGGTAATTTTCTTATTTATTTATTTATATTCGAATTATTTGATAATTAAATTATAAAAATTTGTTCTTGATGTTGTTGATGTGATTTGATGTTTCCATGTTGTAGAGCATGTTTTTCTGGTCGATTTGGTATATTATACTTCAAAAATAGAGTTCAATATCATATAGAAATTAAGGTTTGATTTTCTGAAAATTTCTTGATTATGTGTTCTTGGTGTTCTTGAAGAGTTCTGAAAATCAAAGTCAATTTTAAAGGTGTTATTGAACACCAAATCACAAGTATGAATATCCGTTGTGAAGCTCTCAATCTGTTCTATATGATTTTAGCATCAAAATCAATTGAGGTTTGGTAATTTTTAAATTCATAATTTTAGGGTTTATACCCGAATTTGGGGTTTTTATTTCTGTTAAACCCGGGTTGTTTTTGATTATATAAACGTGTTGGGTGTGATTAGAGCATCATTTTCATGTATAAATCACTGTGTTTTGTTTAGAATTGAGCGATTTCGATCATTCACCGGATTTTGGATGCCGGTCGTCGGTTTTTGGTTGTAAATCAACCGGACAAATTGAACCAACAGTTATTCGTGATTGTGGTTGTGATAATTAGTTAGCAGAGTGTCTGTGGAATCGAATGGCACTGAGAAGCATGAGCAGAGGTCGTGTTTAGGGGAAGAACGGAGATCGCCGGAGTCGGGATGGCTGGCCGGAATCTGGGCAGGATCCGTCAAGTTCATCTTGACCCGGATTCCTGTTCTTGCTCGACCCGGTTGGGTTTAAACCTGACCCGGGTTCAATCTTTATAAACCCTAACCCAAAACCTCTAAACTGTTTTTACATATTTTGTTTTTAAAATTATTTCAAAATTCAATTTTATTTTGAAAATCATTATTTTAATTCTGAAAATTTATTTTAATTAAAAAATAAATCCAAATTATTTAATTAATTAATTTTAGTTGATAATTAATTATTTAATTAGTCAATTAATTTAAATATTAATTGATTAATTAATTTAATTAGTTATTAATTAATTTTAATTGATTATTTAATTAGATTTAATCATTTAGTTTTTTTGATTTAAAAATTCCGAAAAATAGTTTCGAACTTTAAAATATTATTTTAAATTATTTTCCAAGCTCGATAATTCTAATAACATTATTTTCGGGTGTTCGAGCCCTATTATTTAATTATTAAATGATTCGGAGACCCGTTTTAATTCCGAAAAATGTTCAAAAAAAATTCATAATAAATAAACCGTTCGTCCGTTTAATACGAAACGAACGCCTACAGACTCAGAAAAATATTCTGCTTTCAATAAAAATACTTTCGAGACCCAAATCCTTTTGTTTCGAAAGGTCGTTTGTTTTGCAAGTTATTCTGAGTCGAATTTTGATCGATGAATCATATTTTTGACCCGATTTCAGTTTTAAACGTACCTAGTCGAACCTTTTGACGAACTGAGTCATATGTGATATGAATTATGTGATACGTGGACTATGTGCTTATGTGCTATGTGAATTATGTGTGTTTATGGATCAAGAGTCTTGTGTTTGATTGTCTTATTTATGTGTGGGCTATCGTATGGGTAGACGATAGACTTTTGACGCGTAGTTCGTCGAGTGGTTATCGTTTAGACGATTAAAGTTCTATATTTTAATTATAGATGCGGATCTTTCAAGTCGATCAGGACCAGATGGAATGGGTTAAGAGTAAAGTTGAATAGTATGGAATCTTGGGTTGCAGCACTGCATGAGCAGCAGACCAAATGATTTGTTGAATAAAGATGATGATGTTTTGAGGCAGAATGTCAGAATAGATGCGTCATTGCGAGTGTGACTAACTGCTAAAACCCAAAGGCAAGTACCCCTGACTTCACTTATCGTTCAAGTGACGTTTATTTCGAATCATATTATGCAAGTATCCCTATCATCACTTATTGTTCAAGTGATATTTATTTTAAATCTTATCATGCAAGTATTGCTTTCCCTATTCTCAGTTCAAGATAGATAGATGTTTTACATATCGCTGAATTAAATAATTATGTTTATGCAAATACTCATCTGCTATTCTATGTTCAGAATAGTCAAGTGTTTTTACTTATCCAATTATCGGATTTATAAATGTTTTGGATTTTGATAAAAGTGATTTGGTTGCGAATATTCCTACCCAAGAATTGGGCGAATAAAATTATGTCGGGTGTCGATTATTATGACCCCATTTCAATAAAAGGTTTTAAGATTGGATCATAATTGCGTAAGTGACCGGGACGGACGGTCCAGCGGAGGGCTATTTCTAAGTGCCATATGAAATATTATGACACCATTTTGCCACAGGCTAGTTATGCCTTTTTGTTTGAGTACTCGTGTTTTTGGGGTCACGTTTCTACGAATCATGACCTTGTGCTATCACACGGGCTGATCAACATGTGATAGTACGTCCGTCGGAGAATGATCCTAATCTAAATTATCATATCATTTTTGATATTCTTAGAATAAATGATTTATCAACTGATTCTGTTTTAGATTAAAAGTACTGATTCTGTTTTGGATTAAAAGTGAATTGTGGCTTTGATTCAGTTTCTGATTTTGTGGATACTTAGGTTGTTGTTAAATATCAAAGGTGGTATTAGTATAGATGATTGATGTTGACTTCAGTATGGGATGTTATGAGCATCAAAGTTCGTATTAATATCTAATTTAATATAACAACAAAATAAGTATTAATTTGAAGAATTCGGTTTTGAGTAAAGTTTATGATTCAATCCATAATCATTGTTTCTTGTTGTTGTTTACGATATTTCCGTAAACACTGTTTTACGAGTTTTATTCTCATCAAGATTCAAAGTATTGCTGAAGCATTTTGCTCAAAAATATCAAAATGGTTTTGAATATAATTAAGGAATTAAATATGGGATTCCTCAACTAAAATTTTATAATTCAGCAACTATGATTTTAAAAATGTTCTGCTCTAATGCAGATGTCAATTTTATATCAAAACGACCATATATATGATATAATGAACTTGCTGAGCATTTCTTCCGCTCATACTTGGCTGTTTTTAAATTTAACATCCAGTGAGGATTAGCTTGCGCTAGTTAGCTGCGTAATTCGAGGAAGCAAAGAAGAAGCTTTTGGAAGGTGGTTGGTCCAGGGTTGCGGACTAGTGTAAGTTTTATTGTGTAAAGTTGTTTATATTATATTATATTATAATTGTGTATTGTATTTGGGCCTAGTATACTTCTTTTCGAAGTTATACTAGCGGGTTAAGTTTTAAGGTTGAGAACTATTGAAAAGAGTTTTAAAAGAAAGTGAAAAATTTATTTGTGGAATTTGGATATCTTGTTTCTAGAACTGTAACCTTAAAAGATCTTGGATTAGTTTGGGGTCATTTATGATAAATATCTTCCGCTGGCATTTATTTATTGATTAAACAGGTTGATTTAGATTGAGGTTTCACAGTGACGACCAAATCCTCTGACCCCGGATTTGGGGGCGTTACAGGTTGGTATCAGAGCTGAGGTTATAGTAAACTAGAAACGAGAGTGTGTAGGAGTGTGTATAGCTATGTGAGGACGTTTGAGCTCATATCGAGTTCCTGTTGGACTATTGGATATAGTACCAACGAATAAGTTAAGATAGGCACATTCGTTTGAGATGGTTGTGCTGAGCTGGATGGAACTCCGGAAAGCTGCAAACTTCTATGGTGGAATCTTTCGAGGCTACTACGATTTGACGACGATGAAGATTATCGATATCCTTGGAACATGAAGGAGCATCTAGAATCAGAGGGCGAGTCAACTGAAGAGTTCAAATTGAAGATAAATATTAAGACTTTGGCAATACCTTCTCTTTCTATAATTTCTTTTGGCTTCTCTCAGAAAGGGATATCTGTTAGAGGATATATTCCCTAACACTCATTTTCAATCATAACTGTGTTTTAAATGTGCCAGAGATTGTCATGAAGCCTATTGTTCAGGTTTTGATAGCTCTGTCAAGTTGTGATATTGAACTTCCACTTTTCTTATTTGGTGGATAGTTTCTTGGTGATGTGACACCACTTGTTCATTTGGTGTCAAAATTTTTGTTCTCTGGATTTCATTTTCTTCAGAAATATCAGCTTTGAAATCTTTCCACTTTTATTCTTTTGATTTTTGGATTCTTTTGATATTCTTTTATTTTGACTGAGATGAACAACTCTAACTATAGGGGACACAAGGTATACCTGTCTGTGTGATAGGAGTTGGATGGGACGCCATCACTTGTGTGTGTTGTGAATACATGAAGGTTAACAACCTTTAGTAGTGTCTTAATTTGGACACGCAATACCAAGTTCATTTGATCATATTGATCTCTCAGTTATTCTCTTATTTCAACAAAACTTTTCCTCAAATTCAGATTTTGGTTCCGTTATGATATCAAATTCTTTTCTTTTTAAAATTCCATGATTTTATCATTCCAAATATTCGAATGTATGCCAATCAAATTAAGCTGAGTTATCCTGGTCAAGTCAAATCAAGGTTATGTGATGGGATTACCAATGGCAACAGTGGAATGCCACGGGATTAAAATATCAGTGGCATATACCGAAGTCGGCCTGTTTCTTTATTTCCCTCTCTCTCTCTCTATCTATCTCTGTATTTCTTTTCTTTCTCTTTATCTTTCTCTTTATTCTTCTTTCTCGCGATCAGTAAAAGTGATGCTATTGAGGAATTGGTCAAAGGATGTAGACGGAACAGTGGTACACAGTGAAGCTCCTGTAAAAGTTTTATTATACAAGGAATGCAAGATTTGTTTAAGATTATGGAAAATTGAGGTTATTTGGAAATGGAAAGTTGGTTAGAAAACCCTTAATGCTTTCTTCTGCTGATTCCGAGGACGGAATCCTTATAAGGGGGGTAGATTGTAATATCCCATATTTTCAAATATTATTATTATTATTATTTGGAATTATTTATGTGATTTTACGTGAATTTTGGTGAATTATCTGATAAGTGAATTGATGTTTGGGTGTTTAGATGTGATATTATTCGAGTATTTGAATTTTTATATGTCCAGAATAAAATATAGATAATTGTGATATTTTTCTGGTAATTTTTGGACTGTTAGATGATTTTATATTGATTTATGTATTATTAATTATTTTCTGAGTAATTACCAAAATTATTTTATAAAGCCGGGAATCGTCCAAATTCAACCGTTTTTACGTTTTTACAACCCGAAACTCTTCCGAAAACTCCTTCCTAACTTAATCTGGTAATTCTGTACATTTTCCGTGTTTTGACTTTTTCGATCCGGATTACGGTTTGAACCGTGCGTGGCCCGGCGCAATATTTTCGATACGCTAATCATTTCGGTAATCGACAAAAACCCGTATTTTCGAGAGACGGGATATTTTTACGTTATTCTCGTATATAGTGTTTTATAAAAAGCCCGGTTTTGATAATTATCCAATTCTGGTATTGAATTGTATCATTTTTATAGTTACTTAGCGGCTAAGCAACTAATTTAACGATCCAAAATGATCTAGAACGATCCAATATTCCATAAATATAAATAGTCTAATTCTTATTTCGTTTATTCCGTTTATTCATTTGTAACCAGTTAAAACACCGTAAATACAGAGAAAAACCCGAGAAAACCGATACGTTCCCGAGAATCAAACACACGAACGACGACGTTATCGAACTCCGATTCGGGCGTGCAGCATATCAAAACGAAGCTCTCAAAATCTTCTTTCTGAATCAATCATCAGTTTCTGCCCAGAAATCATGGTAATTTTCTTATTTATTTATTTATATTCGAATTATTTGATAATTAAATTATAAAAATTTGTTCTTGATGTTGTTGATGTGATTTGATGTTTCCATGTTGTAGAGCATGTTTTTCTGGTCGATTTGGTATATTATACTTCAAAAATAGAGTTCAATATCATATAGAAATTAAGGTTTGATTTTCTGAAAATTTCTTGATTATGTGTTCTTGGTGTTCTTGAAGAGTTCTGAAAATCAAAGTCAATTTTAAAGGTGTTATTGAACACCAAATCACAAGTATGAATATCCGTTGTGAAGCTCTCAATCTGTTCTATATGATTTTAGCATCAAAATCAATTGAGGTTTGGTAATTTTTAAATTCATAATTTTAGGGTTTATACCCGAATTTGGGATTTTTATTTCTGTTAAACATGGGTTGTTTTTGATTATATAAACGTGTTGGGTGTGATTAGAGCATCATTTTCATGTATAAATCACTGTGTTTTGTTTAGAATTGAGCGATTTCGATCATTCACCGGATTTTGGATGCCGGTAGTCGGTTTTTGGTTGTAAATCAACCGGACAAATTGAACCAGCAGTTATTCGTGATTGTGGTTGTGATAATTAGTCAGTAGAGTGTCTTTGGAATCGAATGGCACTGAGAAGCGTGAGCAGAGGTCGTGTTTAGGGGAAGAACGGAGATCGCCGGAGTCGGGATGGCCGGCCGGAATCTGGGCAGGATCCGGCAAGTTCATCTTGACCCGGATTCCTGTTCTTGCTCGACCCGGTTGGGTTTAAACCTGACCCGGGTTCAATCTTTATAAACCCTAACCCAAAACCTCTAAACTGTTTTTACATATTTTGTTTTTAAAATTATTTCAAAATTCAATTTTATTTTGAAAATCATTATTTTAATTCTGAAAATTTATTTTAATTCAAAAATAAATCCAAATTATTTAATTAATTAATTTTAGTTGATAATTAATTATTTAATTAGTCAATTAATTTAAATATTAATTGATTAATTAATTTAATTAGTTATTAATTAATTTTAATTGATTATTTAATTAGATTTAATCATTTATTTTTTTTGATTTAAAAATTCCGAAAAATAGTTTCGAGCTTTAAAATATTATTTTAAATTATTTTCCAAGCTCGATAATTCTATTAACATTATTTTCGGGTGTTCGAGCCCTATTATTTAATTATTAAATGATTCGGAGACCCGTTTTAATTCCGAAAAATGTTCAAAAAAAAATTCATAATAAATAAACCGTTCGTCCGTTTAATACGAAACGAACGCCTACAGACTCAGAAAAATATTCTGCTTTCAATAAAAATACTTTCGAGACCCAAATCCTTTTGTTTCGAAAGGTCGTTTGTTTTGCAAGTTATTCTGAGTCGAATTTTGATCGATGAATCCTATTTTTGACCCGATTTCAGTTTTAAACGTACCTAGTCGAACCTTTTGTCGAACTGAGTCATATGTGATATGAATTATGTGATACGTGGACTATGTGCTTATGTACTATGTGAATTATGTGTGTATATGGATCAAGAGTCTTGTGTTTGATTGTCTTATTTATGTGTGGGCTATTGTATGGGTAGGCGATAGGCTTTTGACGCGTAGTTCATCGAGTGGTTATCGTTTAGACGATTAAAGTTCTATATTTTAATTATAGATGCAAATCGCTCAAGTCGATCAGGACCAGATGGAATGGGTAAAGAGTAAAGTTGAATAGTATGGAATCTTGGGTTGCAGCACTGCATGAGCAGCAGACCAAATGATTTGTTGAATAAAGACGATGATGTTTTGAGGCAGAATGTCAGAATAGATGCGTCATTGCGAGTGTGACTAACTGCTAAAACCCAAAGGCAAGTACCCCTGACTTCACTTATCGTTCAAGTGACGTTTATTTCGAATCATATTATGCAAGTATCCCTATCATCACTTATTGTTCAAGTGATATTTATTTTAAATCTTATCATGCAAGTATTGCTTTCCCTATTCTCAGTTCAAGATAGATAGATGTTTTACATATCGCTAAATTAAATAATTATGTTTATGCAAATACTCATCTGCTATTCTATGTTCAGAATAGTCAAGTGTTTTTACTTATCCAATTATCGGATTTATAAATGTTTTGGATTTTGATAAAAGTGATTTGGTTGCGAATATTCCTACCCAAGAATTGGGCGAATAAAATTATGTCGGGTGTCGATTATTATGACCCCATTTCAATAAAAGGTTTTAAGATTGGATCATAATTGCGTAAGTGACCGGGACGGACGGTCCAGCGGAGGGCTATTTCTAAGTGCCATATGAAATATTATGACACCATTTTGCCACAGGCTAGTTATACCTTTTTGTTTGAGTACTCGTATTTTTGGGGTCACGTTTCTACGAATCATGACCTTGTGCTATCACACGGGCTGATCAATATGTGATAGTACGTCCGTCGGAGAATGATCCTAATCTAAATTATCATATCATTTTTGATATTCTTAGAATAAATGATTTATCAACTGATTCTGTTTTAGATTAAAAGTACTGATTCTGTTTTGGATTAAAAGTGAATTGTGGCTTTGATTCAGTTTCTGATTTTGTGGATACTTAGGTTGTTGTTAAATATCAAAGGTGGTATTAGTATAGATGATTGATGTTGACTTCAGTATGGGATGTTGTGAGCATCAAAGTTCGTATTGATATCTAATTTAATATAACAACAAAATAAGTATTAATTTGAAGAATTCGGTTTTGAGTAAAGTTTATGATTCAATCCATAATCATTGTTTCTTGTTGTTGTTTACGATATTTCCGTAAACACTGTTTTACGAGTTTTATTCTCATCAAGATTCAAAGTATTGCTGAAGCATTTTGCTCAAAAATATCAAAATGGTTTTGAATATAATTAAGGAATTAAATATGGGATTCCTCAACTAAAATTTTATAATTCAGCAACTATGATTTTAAAAATGTTCTGCTCTAATGCAGATGTCAATTTTATATCAAAATGACCATATATATGATATAATGAACTTGCTGAGCATTTCTTCCGCTCATACTTGGCTGTTTTTAAATTTAACATCCAGTGAGGATTAGCTTGCGCTAGTTAGTTGCGTAATTCGAGGAAGCAAAGAAGAAGCTTTTGGAAGGTGGTTAGTCCAGGGTTGCGGACTAGTGTAAGTTTTATTGTGTAAAGTTGTTTATATTATATTATATTATAATTGTGTATTGTATTTGGGCCTAGTATACTTCTTTTCGAAGTTATACTAGCGGGTTAAGTTTTAAGGTTGAGAACTATTGAAAAGAGTTTTAAAAGAAAGTGAAAATTTTATTTGTGGAATTTGGATATCTTGTTTCTAGAACTGTAACCTTAAAAGATCTTGGATTAGTTTGGGGTCATTTATGATAAATATCTTCCGCTGGCATTTATTTATTGATTAAACAGGTTGATTTAGATTGAGGTTTCACAGTGATGACCAAATCCTCTGACCCCGGATTTGGGGGCGTTACACAAAAACCCATTGCCGTCTAATTGCATACATATCATTTAGCCAATTGTGATTTTCAAGATCATATTTCTCTTTCAAGTCCTCCCACCTACCTTCAAATTCCGTTGGTGACAATGACTTGTAGATACATGCATTAAAATCCGTCTTGAACTCCGAGTTTTGAGTATACAAAGTAGATAGTTTCTCGGGAAACTTGCTACTAATATGCCACGTACAATATGTATGGTTGGTGTTAGGCATAACCTCGGAAATGGCATTACTTAAAGCGATGTCTTGATCCGTAATAATGGTAATAGGTGGCTTGTTATCGACCGCTTCCAACCAAGTCTTCAAAACCCATCTATAAGTAGTCTCTTTCTCATCCCTTATAAGTGCAAATCAAACAAAATATTTTGGTAGTGGTGATTCACTCCCGTAATTGGAATAAAAGGCATGTCATACCTATTAGTCCGATATGTCGAGTCGAAAGTCACCACATCTCCAAAATTCTTGTACACGTTAAGTGAACGAGGATCAACCCACACCAAGCCCCTAACCCGATTCTCCTCATCCACATCCACTCGATAGAAAAAATTGCCATCACTTTGTTTTTGCAAGTCTCGTAACAAAACCAATCCACACTCCGCATCACCAGAATCAAAAACCCGTCTTCGAATGTCACGTATTACATTTCGTACATCTTGAGCGGAAAAACCAATTTTTCAATACCACCACACGTCTCACTAAGTAAATTCATCACTTTCGGGGTCTCGATACCCGATTTGTTGAATAACTCAATCAAAGATCGGGTAAACGGATCTATGTTGCGTGATCTTTGCATGAAATTTACCTTATCCGATGTAACCATAGCATGATTGTGCTCTAGGTTGACCTTGGTTACTTCCAATTTGTTTGAGCTTACTTTGTGAGCAACACACATACGAGAACGACAACAAGTTCGAGGAATAACATCTCGAGGTCGTTTCCCTTTAGCCCTATCTTCAACTTCCAAGGGTTTTGGGCCCAATCTTCCACCCTTTCGATATATATACAAACGTGACCATATACCACCATTTCTTGAATGCTTATGACTACTTCGAATAATTATCTCGAACCCTATACTTCAACCATAACCTCGATAAAAACTTTTCGCGTCATCCAACGAATCAAACATCATACCAACACAAGGAACTACATCATTCATATTTCCAATAAAATTTTCATCATTAATTTTATCATCATCATCGCCATTAAAAGAATCATTACTATCATCAGAATCACCTTGAATATTGTGATTCTTCCAACCGAAACCAACATCATCATCACTATGCATTTTTCGCTTCCCCGGATCATTAACTTTATCTTCAATACTATCAACATCTATTACTTCATCATCATTAAATATTTTACGATAAACCCTCTTTTTTGTGTGGGGGGTAACATAATTAAAATCGTTATGATCACTAGATGAACTTGAATAATCAAATAAATAAGAAGCCATGGATATTGAATACTAACCTTTTTTTCAGAAGAATAAATTTGAGCAGAATGTTAAGCAGCAGTAAAAATAGCAATGTTTCAAAAATACAGACAAATTAAGGTATGTGTGCATTAAATGCACGGCCGCAATGTTTCATTGCGATGGCCGCAATGAAACATTGCGGCACTGTACAAACCCCCAAGCCAACAACTGTAAATATTTTCAGTTTAAAAAAAACTTTACAACGTACCCCAGCAATGTTTCATTGCGGGGGTAAGTGTCCACCGCAATGAAATATTGCGGTTGGGTTGTTTATTTTTGTTATTTTCTTTAAAATTAGAAAATTAATCAAAAAAATTATAAAAAATAGTTTCTAGACTTATTATATTTCATTTAATATGTTAAATGTTATTTTGAAAATATAAATGTTTATAAGAGTAACTTAATTATAATATGCAACTATTTTACATAGTTTTATGAAAATTTTGTATAATAGTTATGTCAAATGATATTTCTTGACATGTAAGTTGTAAAATACAAATTTTGACGATCCAACTATATGGATGTTAAAATATAATGATTATAATAATTAAGAAAAAATATATCTTAAATAAAATGCGGTATTTATATATAGTTTGTTACCAAGAAATGTTTAAAATTTTAGGGGCTAAGTTATTTTATATTTTTTATAGATAACGAAAATTCGATAAATTTTCATTTTTTTAATTTTTCACATTTTCAAATTTTAGTATTATATTTGTTTATTAAAATTTAAAATTGATAAAATAAATTGGACAAGTACAAGAAAAATAAAACATTAAATAATTTATTTCATTCAAATATAAATGGAGTACATTCAAATATTTTTTCAAAAAAAATACATAATAACATTTTATGTCGACGAGAATGATCAAACTTTAACGGTGTTGGAAGAACGCCTTTATCACCCTTATCGTCGTCTTTCTTTTTCTTCGAGTTTTCCGCCTTTGCTTTAGCTTCATTTTCTTTTTTTTTCTTGCGCTCAAGCGCCATTTGAATACGGCGGAGAGCTATTTCCATATCTTCTTCTCTTTCGGGCCCGTCGTAAGCCACACCATCGATAATTACCTTATTATTGTCAAAATCGTAGTAGAAAATCATTTTTCGGAAATTAGAGAAGATAATGTTGAAGAGAAAATGTAGAATGAAAATAGAGAAGAGAATGTTGAAAAAAAAATGAGATGAGGCAGGACTATTTATAGGTGAAAATCTGAATTTTAAAATTGACAAAATTAAATTTGGCACAAAAAAAAAATTTGCTGAAAAAATTTCATTTGACTGTTGAAATTGCGGCAATGAAGCATTGCGGCGTGTCCAAACTGCCGCATTGTTTCATTGCGATGTGTCGGTCAAGCTTCTGCTCTGTTGACCAGTCAATTCATTTGACTGTTGAAATTGCCGCAATGAAGCATTGCGGCGTGTCCAAACTGCCGCATTGTTTCATTGCGGTGTGTCGGTCAAGCTTTTGCTCTATTGACCAGTCAATTCTTATTAATATTGGCACATAAAATAAGTTTTGCACAAAAAATAAGTTTGTCTGTTGATAAATTTTTTAAACTAAAATAACTCAATTCACTAAAAAGTATTAAATTATTAATATTATTTTTTAAACTAAAATTATTCATACGATAATTTAAAGAAAAAGTACAAAAAAAATAAAATTGATAAATTTATTATAAAAATTGATAATATTTTAAAATATTACTACTACTTATATTTAATGTTAACATATTTTAAAAAATTAATTACTGTTGAACATTAATATTATTTTTATACTTATATAAATAAGTTAAATATTAGAATAAGCTAAAGAGAGGGGCAGTTTGGACATTAAAAACTAAGAGCTTACCCAACAATGAAATATTGCGGAATGCGCAATGTTTCCTGTGCATGGCGATATCCCGCAATGTTTCATTGCGGAAGTAAGACCCGCATTGAAACATTGCTTCCCCCCGCAATGTTTCATTGTTGTGGGTTGGCTGGCTGTCCCCCCAACCCACGTTGGCTCCTGATTATTTCCCTATATATATGTATGTATATGTATATATATATATATATATTTATATGTATGATTTTGCTTAAATGATAACTTTTTAAAATGAGCACGGTGGAAATTAGTCATTTTCTTGGTTAAAATTGATAATTTCATAAATTTTAAAATTTTTAATTGGCACAAAATCATCGATTTACCACTTCGAAATTTCAACTTTTCAAAAAATCACCAATTTTAACTATAAAACTTATCAGTTCTCACGATTCTCATTTTAAGACTTTCTTGTTGGAGCGCGACGCTCTCTTAAAATAAGAAATTAGACACAATCTCCACCACGCATATTTTACATCTAAATTTGATCATGGCCACACAAATATAACATAAAAAAAAATTTCATCGACCTCTTCCCCTCTCCCTCTAAAGGCTAACCTACGAGTCTACGACCACCGTTTCCATCTCATCACCGAAAAGTCATACTTATCGGTAAGTTTTGGAATGGATCTTTTTCGATTATTGGTGTTACTCCCTTTTCAAGCTCATGATACTATTTTTAAATAATATAAATTTAAATTGAAACACATATTGTGTATATCTTCATTTTATAATTCATTTTTCAGATCTGATAAATCTAATAAGTTCAAGTAAAGGAATTGGTTACGGGGATTATGATGCTATCGAAGGCCTGAGGAATGAAGATTTTGTTAAAGGTAGTGGTTATGATGGTGTATATATGACAGGAATTGTGTTTTATTGGTGATTTGTGCTAGTTTTCAAGTGCTTTATGTTAAAAAAAATTAATGCTTTGTGTCTAAATTCGGTGCTTTGTGTTGACTGTGAATGTCCCCTGGAAGTAGCTGTATCGCCCCCATCACATGATCCATAAGGCGTAGCACCCGTGCCTCTCCTGGCTCCACTCGATCCCAGGAAATCTATACCGGCAATATTGGACAAGCTACTGCTCTAGCAAGATCAATGTCTCCACCCGAATTCGCAGGATGCATACCTACTAGTGCCATATGCTCCTCTAGTAGGTCCACCCCAGGGCCCTCCTTAGGGTCACCAGGTTAACGAGTGGGTCTGGAATGTGCCGGGGGACCCTCCCGACGACGCCTCTCCTATGAAGTCTCCACCATATCGACATGCTCCTCAATTAATAATATAATAATTCAGAATAAAAAAACTGACTCCACAATCACAACACACACACTATCTTCATAACAAAGACCACACCCGATAGTCTCACCCAAACTCTACGCGAGTCTTCGCAAAAGTTTCCTTGACCTATATGATCCTCCTATCTTATCTTAAATTTTACATATTCTTGTTTCAAGGACCAATAACCTGTAGCTCTAATACCAACATGTGACGTTCTCTAAATCTGGGGTCTAGATTTAGGAGTCATTAACCAATCACAATCACAACCTGGATAATATATATATATATAAGCATGCATCTGACCCCACCTACTACTATGAATCGATCTTATGTTATGGTGTGAAATAAGAATCTAATACACAAACATTAATACAAATCATTTTAAGTCATGAGTACAACTCTGATACGAAGTATATTACAATCCAAACGTCTAGTTAGGTTTTACACACCATTTCAGCTTTAAAACACTTAACTATATAATTTACACCTGAGTGGGTAACTCAAAACTCTCTTCCTGAATAGGTAACAACACCCTAGGTGCATGAGGGTCCCGCCTTCTCACACGCTTTTTTTCCTCTAGGTATGGATAAACTTCATCTTCTCACTTAACTGAAAGATGAAGGGAGTAACAACAAGTAGGATCCATAAATGATCAGCAAGTGCACAATATATATGTACAAGTATCAATAATTATAAACAAGGGAAATCTGATAAACAATCAATAAAGCAATCTCAATTGATAACTGTCTACTTTAGCAATCCAAAAAGAATATTGTAAATGGCGATCAACAATAAATTAGACTGGATACTAGAACCAACCATACCCCGATGATCAGTCGGGATACAGTACGGATCTATGCTCATCTGCATAGACCCACAATCATATAAGGTACCTAGACCCACTCTGTCCTAATGAATTATAGGGTCCAGTCTATCCCTGACCCTTTTTCGTAACCATTCAGTCCATAGAGTAAGCATTTTGCACAATCGGCATGCTTAGTGTTGTTGGATTTTAAACGCAGCGGGGGCATGGAAAAACACTTTTACACATATAAAATCCAAATAAAAGCATACAGATCATGAATAAAAATTCGAGGGATCGAATCTAACCTTTAAAAATAATTCGGAGACAACGATCAGAGATCCTTAGCAGTTGCTCCTCAATTGTGAAGCACTCCACCGGTATCCACCAAGAAAATGATGTTAAGGAGGAGGAAGGAGGTGGAGAGAATTGGGTTTTCCAAACTTTTTGGGTTTTTGTGGTTCTTATAAAAATAGGGTCTATAATAGTATATTTATAGGCAAAATTTTCAGCTGAAATTTTCCCATATATAATATTATTATTATCCCATTTATTATTCTCATTAATAATTAAAACACCTTTTAATTATTAATCCTTTTTCTAAACACTTTAGAAATAATTCTCTCTCTTGATTTAATTTCCAAAAATTAAATCCTTTAATTAATAATATTAAGAACTTTTCTTAATTAATTTATAATCAATTAAATCTCATTTAATCAATTATTAAATTTGCCAATTAATTATTTATTTCACAAATAAATAAATATTAGCCATTATTAATTAATTCATCCACCATTAAATCATTCTCTTTTTATGGTGTGACCCTGTAGGTTCAATATTAAGCCGGTAGTAGAAATAAATAATAATAAAACTATTTTATCATTATTTATATAAATTCTCTAATTTATTAAATATGATTATTAATTAATCACATTTATTCTACATCGTGAGGGATACTTCTCAGCATATCGCGACTATCCGGATAATATGAATTCACTGCTTAGAATACCAAGAACCTATTCAGTGAATAGTTACCGTACAATAAACTCCTTCTACCCTACAATGTCCCGATTAAATACAAGGCATGGATCTCGTGTCAAGCCTGTCTAATTCAATCATTTGCTTACCATTTACTATGCGTAGTTCTATGCAAATTAGAAACTCCTTTCTAATTTCATTTACTCTGGCCAGAGATTCCTAAACTAGCATAAGTGGATCAGCCTTGAACATTCGCTTCCTTCACTGCAAGGGGTAGATCCTTTATTGATCATACACTATCTTCGTGTACAAATTCCTATACCCAGTAGAACCCTAATAATTGTCCCTGGAGACTAAGAAATAAACCAAAGCATAGTTCAGTGTACACAAGATGACTATGATGACCTCAAGTCTAGGGATACTTGTACAACTATCACTATGTGAACAACTGCTGACACGTGAGTGAACTCCATCAGTTGTTCAGCTGTGCGAGTCATGTTCAGTGAACTTATTCCATAATAAGCACCTACATACTAGCTATAGTGTCTCCACACAAATGTCTATGAGAACAGACATCCTTCATAATGAAGCAAGCATAGTATGTACCGATCTTTGCGGATTATTAATTACCAGTTAGTAATCCTATGACCAGGAACTATTTAAGTTTAGAGTTATCATCTTTTAGGTCTCACTATTATGATCTCATCATAATCCATAAAAAGTTTTACTCTTAAACTATGGTATATCTTATTTAAACACTTAAATAGATAAAGCCCGTAATAAAAACAAAACAAGTCTTTTATTAATATCAATGAAAACAAAATAGATTACATAAAAGTTATTCCTAAATCCTAATACATGATTGGACTTAGGACATATTCCTTTCAATCTCCCACTTGTACTAAAGCCAATCACTCTGGTATCTAATACCCATCTTGTCTTTATGACGATCAAAGTGACTTTCATAAAGTAGCTTTGTGAGTGGGTCTGCTATGTTGTTATGTGTCAACTCTAATTCAATACAATACAAGAAATGTTACCGCGCTCCCACTAACCCTTTTGTAGATGCATGGTTCATCTACGTTTTTGATAAAATCAAACTCTTTGATTGTCTCATCAAAATGAATGTTCCATCTTTCGAGAGGCCTGCTTTAAACCACATATGGTTCGCAGCAGCTTACACACTAGGTTTTCATTTCTCTTGGAAAGAAAACCATCTGGCTAATTGCCAGATCTCATAGTCGTAGTAAGCAGCAATCGCAAGCAAAATCTGAACTGATTTTAACAGGGCTACAGGTAAAAGGTTTCATCAAAGTCAATCCATTGCCTTTGTTTGAATCCTTTTTCCACAAGCCTGGCCTTAAAGGTCTCCACCTGGCCATCTGCTATAATCTATCTTTTGTATACCTTATACATAGATTCCATTCTGGATTTCATGGCACTATACCATTTCTCTGAGTCAACACTACTCATAGCCTCATTATAGGTCACAGGGTCGTCATCATCAATGATCGACAACTCATTGTCATTCTCAATGACAAGGCCATATTACCTCTCAGGTTGGCGAGACACTCTCCCTGATCTATGAATGGGCTGTTCCATAAAAGGTTGTTCAGTCAGAACAGTTGTTTCCACTTAATCCGTAGTAGTTTGTGCTTCTTGAACTTCATCAAGTTCAATTTTGCTCCCACTGTTTCCTTCAAGGATAAACTCCTTTTCCGAGAAGATAGCATGTCTGGAGACAAACACCCGATGATCGGTGTAAAAGTAATACCCTAAAGTCTCTTTAGGATATCCCACAACACTACATTTTACGGATTGATATTCCAGCTTATCTGGGTCAACTTACTTGACATAAGCTGGACATCCCCAAATCTTAACGTGTTTAAGACTCGGTTTCCTTTCTTTCCATATCTCATACGAAGTTTGAGGAACAGATTTTGGAAGACACCATATTCAGTAAATATGCTGAGGTTTTCAATGCATAACCCCATAGGAATACTGGATGATTTGCATAGCTCATCATGGACCGAACTATGTCTAACAAAGTTTGATTTCTCCTTTCAGATACCAATCTGGAGGCGTCCACTGGGAGACTATACCATTTACTTTGAGATAATCTAGAAACACTCCATTAAAGTATTCACTACCTCGATCTGATCGAAGAGTTATAATACTATATTTGGTTGTTTCTCCACTTCATACTTATACTCTTTGAACTTTTCAAAGGCTTCAGACTTGTGTTTCATCAAACACATATCCGAATCTAGATCTATCATCTATGAAAGTAATGAAGTTTGAAAATCCACCCATGGCTTGCTTAGACATTGGTCCACATACATCTGTGTGTACCATTCCTAGAAAATTTGCAGTCCTCTCTCCATGTCTACTAAATGGAGACTGCAGTGCCACTATGAAGTGAGATTTTCATCATCCCTTTTCTTTTATTAGTTTGTTCAATCTGAAGTAAATTATATCACATTTATACAGACCATTATTTAAAGTACCACGTCCATAAAGAATATTATTTCTAAAAATAGAACATTCATTATTCTCAATAATAAATGAAAATCCAGCCAAGTCTAACTTGGGAATAATATTCCTCACAATCGAGGGAACAAAATAACAATTATTTAAAATAATAGTCTTGCCCATAGGCATATGTAAATGAAATGATTCTACATCTTCAGCAGCAACTCTTGCTCCATTTCCCATCAGTAGAATCACCTCCTCTTCCTCAAGAGTCCTACTTCTCCTTGGTCCCTGCAACAAATTACAAATGTCAGAACCATAGGCGGTATCTAATACCCAAGTAGAAATTTGATTTAATGACATATTCACTTCTATCATGAACATACCTGAATCAGAAGCGGTAGTCTCACTACCCTTCTTCTTCTTCAATTCTGCAAGGTAAACCTTGCAGTTCCTCTTCCAGTGCCCCACCTTGTTACAGTGAAAGCAAACAATTTTGCTCTTGGGGTCTTCAGCTTTTGGTGGAACCGGCGTTTTCTCACCTACTTTCTTCTTCTTGGAAGGGTTCCTCTTCCTTTTTTTAGGATTGGAACCTTCACCAATTAGAAGAACAGAACTCTTCTTAGGGGGAAAATTCGATTCCGCAGTCTTCAACATGTTGTGGAGTTCAGGCAGGCTGACATCCAACTTATTCATGTGAAAGTTCACAACAAACTGCGAGAACGAACTCGAAAGCGATTGCAAGACCAAGTCTTGGCTCAGCTCCCCATCCATGGCAAAACCAAGTTGTCCAAGACATTCAATCAAATTGATCATCTTAAGTACATGGTCATTCACAAATGATCCCTCAGACATCCTACAACCGAACAACTCCTTCGATATCTCATATTGAGTTGTCCTCCCCGCCACATCATACAACTCTTGTAGATGCATGAGGATAGTATGAGCATCCATATGCTCATGTTGCTTTTGTAGCTCAATGTTCATGGAAGCTAGCATGATGTATTGAGCAATATTTGCATCATTTATCCAATTACGATACACAACATGTTCATCATTATGTGCATCGCTAGCAGGTTCAGTAGGCTTAGGTGAGTCAATCACGTATTCCAGCTTCTCAATCCTGAGAACAATTCTCAAGTTTCGAAGCCAGTCAGCATAATTAGGACTAGTCAATTTGTGAGCATCCAGTATGCTCCTGAGTGATAGTGCAGAAGACATAATGTATATTGTAAATCTGTAAATGATAAAGACATAACAACACTTAGCAAATATTCGATTTCATTTTAAAACACTATATGAATCGGGTCTTTATTCATAAGTGGCTCCCACTAGTTTATCTAATTTATTCAACCCCCTACGTGAAAACTTAAGCATTCATAATGCTAGTGGGAATAGGGATCCTACATTCCTTTACACAACCCCAACTGTGGCACGAAACGCCATGTAATGTTCAATAGGCAGACAACTCTTGTCAATTACATCTAATGTTATTCCCTAATCAAACTTTAGCCTCTTGAATAATTGAGTCACGGCTGTGGCATGACAAACTCAATATTCTAAGTCAAGTCTAACCCAACATTCCGTACAATTGAATCAGTCCCCAAAGGCCCACGGCTGTGGCACGTAACGACCTTTAGATTCTTATTCAATGTACACATCTCTATGTAATAGACAAGTATTTCTTATTTCGAAATCAAAGCCCTCGGTTGTGGCACGAAACGACAATGATTCAAAAATAAGAACTACTTTCTATCATGTTGGAAGGCTATGACCGACACAAGCCCGTTGTATCATTGGCCAATTACTACTTGATATTATTTAATTTTAGAGGGATTATATTACGTTACAATCATAATCATATTATAAAGAGATTCTTCCTTTTAAATTAAATATTTCAAATCAATAATCAATAATCAGATGATTCCCAGATCGGGTGAAGCATTGTCAAGAGGCGTCACTTAATAACCCTTTCTTACAGATAGAAATCTGTTGTTGACAGAATCATCCTTTCTCTCATATCGAAAATTCATATTCAATTACGTGTTTCATAAACACAAGAATCTCATGATTGTATTCATAATATTATTCTTAAGGTTATGAAATAATTTCACTATACTAGGTTGTCTAACAAACGCCTTATGTTCATTTAAGTTCACCTAAATATATCATCGCATGATAAACTAAGCATATATCACATATATAAACATGAATAAACATCAAGGTAGGCATGTTACATCATCTAGCACATTAGTCTAAGCAATATACATCTCTATGTATCACATGAAGCATTTAAAAGCAGTTGAAACAGTTAAAAACAGCTTTAAAACACTTTCGTGGAAATATAAACCGTTCAAAACTTTTATATAAACTAAAATTGATCACTCCATTAGATCCGTCTCGAAAAAACGAATCCAACGGTATATTGCACGCCTAAAACGGAGTTACGAAACTCCCAGAAAATCAATTTTAAAATCAACAGAAGGGCTGTAACGCTTTACAGGAACGCGTTACAGGACCTGTAACGCATTTCGGTGATGCGTTACACCCCTTTTCAGCCATTAAAGGGTGTAACGCATTCCGTGAATGCGCCACAGGTGTGTAACGCATTCCCGGAATGCGTTACACCCCTATTTTTTTTTATTTTTTTTTTGCTTTTCAGCAGCCGCCGCCGCCTGACAGTCTTTTTCGATTTGCGCGCCTGACATCACCTGTCTTCTTTCTGTTCTTCTCCGTACAGCAGATGCACAGATAACAGTACAGATATATACAAACATATATATACTTTATATACATATATTTATACTAATTTAATTACAAATTTAATTACAAGAACTTCAAAAATTCATAATAAAAAATCTATACATCATAAAATTATGAAAAAAATACCCAGACGATCTACAACAATTGTAGAACCCAGATCAACATTCAAAATTATTCTGAGAAACGATTTCTCATCAGACAAAATTAATCCATAATATAACTTATAAAAATCATAATTAATTCATACAAGCACATAAAATTCTGAAATTTTTACCACAGATCTATATGCATATAACCTGGCTCTGATACCATTGTTGGATTTTAAACGCAGCGGAGGCATGGAAAAACACTTTTACACATATAAAATCCAAATAAAAGCATATAGATCATGAATAAAAATTCGAGGGATCGAATCTAACCTTTAAAAATAATTGGGAGACAACGATCAGAGATCCTTAGCAGTTGCTCCTCAAGTGTGAAGCACTCCACCGGTATCCACCAAGAAAACGATGTTAAGGAGGAGGAAGGAGGTGGAGAGAATTAGGTTTTCCAAACTTTTTGGGTTTTTGTGGTTCTTATAAAAATAGGGTCTATAATAGTATATTTATAGGCAAAATTTTCAGCTGAAATTTTCCCATATATAATATTATTATTATCCCATTTATTATTCTCATTAATAATTAAAACACCTTTTAATTATTAATCCTTTTTCTAAACACTTTAGAAATAATTCTCTCTCTTGATTTAATTTCCAAAAATTAAATCCTTTAATTAATAATATTAAGAACTTTTCTTAATTAATTTATAATCAATTAAATCTCATTTAATCAATTATTAAATTTGCCAATTAATTATTTATTTCACAAATAAATAATTATTAGCCATTATTAATTAATTCCTCCACCATTAAATCATTCTCTTTTTATGGTGTGACCCTGTAGGTTCAATATTAAGCCGGTAGTAGAAATAAATAATAATAAAACTATTTTATCATTATTTATATAAATTCTCTAATTTATTAAATATGATTAATTAATTAGTCACATTTATTCTACATCGTGAGGGATACTTCTCAGCATATCGCGACTATCCGGATAATATGAATTCACTGCTTAGAATACCAAGAACCTATTCAGTGAATAGTTACCGTACAATAAACTCCTTCTACCCTACAATGTCCCGATTAAATACAAGGCATGGATCTCGTGTCAAGCCTATCTAATTCAATCACTTGCTTACCATTTACTATGCGTAGTTCTATGCAAATTAGAAACTCCTTTCTCATTTCATTTACTCTGGCCAGAGATTCCTGAACTAGCATAAGTGGATCAGCCTTGAACATTCGCTTCCTTCACTGGAAGGGGTAGATCCTTTATTGATCATACACTATCTTCGTGTACAAATTCCTATACCCAGTAGAGCCCTAATAATTGTCCCTGGAGACTAAGAACTAAACCAAAGCATAGTTCAGTGTACACAAGATGACTATGATGACCTCAAGTCTAAGGATACTTGTACAACTATCACTATGTGAACAACTGCTGACACGTGAGTGAACTCCATCAGTTGTTCAGCTGTGCGAGTCATGTTCAGTAAACTTATTCCATAATAAGCACCTACATACTAGCTATAGTGTCACCATACAAATGTCTATGAGAACAGACATCCTTCATAATGAAGCAAGCATAGTATGTACCGATCTTTGCGGATTATTAATTACCAGTTAGTAATCCTATGACCAGGAACTATTTAAGTTTAGAGTTATCATCTTTTAGGTCTCACTATTATGATCTCATCATAATCCATAAAAAGCTTTACTCTTAAACTATGGTATATCTTATTTAAACACTTAAATAGATAAAGCCCGTAATAAAAACAAAACAAATCTTTTATTAATATCAATGAAATCAAAACAGATTACATAAAAGTTATTCCTAAATCCTAATACATGATTGGACTTAGGACATATTCCTTTCAAGTGTTATCCCAACATCATAATCCTTTTTAGTTTGAACAATGTCTAGGTAAAACATGATATGATATGGTGCATCAACCCATCCAGAGTATTAAAGAATTTAGAAAAGAAATAATATAAAAAATGAGATAACTGAATCTGAAATAACCCAGAACAAACATGTAACACCCCCAGATCCGGGGTCGGGGATCCGGGTCGTCACGGTCTTTCTTTCCACAATATCACTTCACTTAATTAATAAATAACCTTATGCTGTGACCCCACACTAACACACACCACAACCCGTTATAGTCTCAGAGATGAAATTTAAATAAGTACAAGTCTTTGAATCCACAATTTAAAAGTTATTACAACCCAAAATGATTACTTGATAAATTTACAGTTAATTGCCATTATCTGCCACAAGTTATAATTATACATAATTGATTCTCAAAAGTAGATGGTCTGATCTACAATAGATCTACCTCTGCAGCTATAGCAGCTACAACATCAACGGGAAGACGCAGGACGCTTCCCACGCGCTTGCGCTGGGTCTGCTGGAGTCTGGCCATCTTTCCTAATTGTTGTTGTGTGATGAAGAAATAAAGCAAGGGTGAGCAGCAAGCCCACCAAAATAATATGTATAATGATTTACAATATATGAGCCTACTCATAATACTCATGAAAGTCTTGGTCAAAAGAAATGAACCAAGTTTGATATCTTAATGCGATGAAGTCGCAAAATATTCAGTATATATACATATATACTTTTCAAAATATTGGAAGTCCTCTTCCATGCATAATATACACAAAGTCCCAGTGTATAACTGTATATAAAAAAAATATCGTTGCAAGGTGATCTCATATATCTAACCTTGTCTCAACGTTTTTCTGAAAATCTTTGTCATTCATAAGACAATTATTAATTAGATATAAGTTTAAAAGATGAAGTTACAAGATACCCCAATATACTTATATCTTTCCCAAATACTACTTGAACTACCACCGTTCAAGTTATAAATTAGCTTCAAAAGTTCATCACATAGATGAGACTATAAGACAAGATTTGAATAGATTAAATCTTTAAAATATTATCAAAATAAAATGAAGTTACGAGATACTTCATTTGATGTAAAAATCATTTTGAAAACTTGACCCTGCCAACACTCAACAATCGCCTAACCGTAGCCTTTCCATCAAAGTGCTCTGGGTAGTGTTGCAAAAATTATCCAATTGGATGATGAACTCATTACGGGAGTTTGCCGCGCCAGGAAGACCACTTACGATGATCAGTCGTAGTAGTACAACCCCACCATTTTCTACATGTAGAGGAGAACCTGTCGGATTTACTTGTCAACCGAACACTGAACTCCTAAGGAATGGACCGCCTTAGCGGAACTTCCAGGCCATTTGGGCCAATATAATAAGGCTGGGCCGGCGCTACTCGACCACTTACGCCACTCCTAGTTCAGATGAAATCCATGACTCTGAAACGTAAAGCTCGTTTCCCCCTTTCCCCAAGTAGAAACTTGTTGATACGGCTCCACCAAGAAGTCGTACCTAGTTGGAAAGGAAAACTCACCGATATTTTTTCAGGCGATGCCTGTTAATGGATTAACTTGTTCCAAGAATTTTACTTCCCGAATATTGGGTAAGTAATCAAAAACTCTTTTACCAAGACAGCAACCTTGTTGCGAATATAAAACACACCACCGAGCCGGATCCCCCAGGTTTTGAGCGAGTATTTAAATCCCCTTTTTAAAAGGAAGATCTTAAATATAAAAATAGTTTTGGGATCCGCTCTAACTTTTGAAAATCATTTTAAAGACTCGAAAACACTTTAAAGAGTGTTTGGAGTAAAACTGATTTAATGAAGTAAATCAGTCCCCAGAATATTTAGAAAATGTCTGAATATTATTATTTAAATAATATTCCCATAAAAAAAATAATCTTTATAAAATAATTGAAGTAGAAGTATTAAAACTTATACTTGAAATGAATAGCAAATAATCAAAGATATACTTATACGAAAGTAATATCTTTATTTGAATAATCAAAAATAAGTTTGATTATCGACACCTTATTCTTTAATAAAATAAAGAATATATCTCAGCAAATAATCGGAGTCATAGATCCTCAAATGAATATTCAAATAATATTCGATAAATAAAATAAGCTGAGTCATAATACCTCGAATGAATATTATAAATAATATTCATTAAATAAAATAAAGGAGTCATACATCCTCAAATGAATGTCCAAGTAATATCCAATAAATAATGTAAAGGAGTCATACGCCTTCGAATAATATTCGAAATAATATTCAATAATAAAATAAAGTTAAAGTTATCGAATAAACCTTATTCGATTAATAGTTTTAAAAACTATATCCATATATATATATAAATAAATAAATATATATAATATACTCGGGAACATCGACTCCCGGTTTAGAAATATGTTCACCTTTTATATCCTATACTAAGGGTATACGCAACTACTTGCTTATTTCTAGCATAGGTATTATGCAACTATAAGCATTGAAATCAACAGATAGATAACCAGATTACGAAACAGACATGCATATATACCATATCAGCATGCTCCAATATATCGCAAAATTTGCTAATAACAATCATGCACTATCACAAGATAATGCATATACATATATTTACATCACAACAACAGTATATCGGGTAGAAAACTTGCCTGAGCGACTGGGGTTACGAATGGCTCGGGACGAGTCTGGTAACCTATAAACAACAAGTAAGTTGGAATTAAACCAAAGTCACTTGTAAATCTATACTTTAACTAACTTAGACTCTAACGCTTGTTTTGCGCTCACTGATTCGCTTAAGCCACTCGGGTACCCTCGGCTCCACCATTTTTAATAATTTAACCTTTACGAGTTTTAAAGCGATTCCTTCGCGAGTGTCTTACCAACTACCTAACACACTTACCATAAATGTTTCATACATTAATTAACCCTTTTTGGTCTTTAATCTATGTTTCAAAGTAAGGCGAGGGGAAAAAGTTTCGTTCGCGAAACGCCGTTACTTGAAACGGTCGTTTCTCCTAAACCGTGCATCGGAATCGAACGAACTACATATCAAAACGAAGCTCGTAACATGAGCTATCTAAGCATGGCAGTGGTCATAATCTAGCAGGGGGTTCTCGGGTCCTAATGCTATGCACAAAAACAGTCCAAAGAAAATCGGACGTTACGACGGCTATGTTTACGCGATTTCCCGATTTTTAACCATTCAAAACCAACCACAAACCAACCTCAAATCCAACATACAACCAACATCCATCCTCATCACATCATAATAACCCCAACCAATTCAATTTAATCAATTATACTTATGCCTAAGCTTAATTTAACCATGCTTAAGTTCTTTTAATCAAAACCACAACATTTACCATTCCATTTCACTACCATTCCAAATCCCAAACTCTAAATCACAACAACAAGCTACAATATCATCCTACCAATCAAAATCATCTTATAATACATAGGAATCTAGGGTTTGGAGATGGTATACCTTCCTTGAAGTGGTGGGATGAGCTAGGAAGCCTTAAGAAGCTTTGAGAAGTCTTAGGAAAGCTTGGATCTTCAAGAAAAACAATAAAACTTCAAGTTAAAAAACTTGAAAACACTATTCATAGTCTTCTTCTTTGATTAAATGAAGAAGATTGAGAAGGAATTGATGGCTTAAACTCATGGTATAGCCCTAACTATGCATGAAGATGATTAGGGAATTTACTCACCAATTTAGGAAGCTTGGATCTTGAATTTTTGAAAATTCTTGCCTAATGAATAGTAAAAAGCCGAGAGCTTCAAGAACAAGGCCTTGGTTGCTTTTTATTTTTGATGAAAATGATTTTACTTGGCTTGGTTGATTGGTTTTTGTGCTTGCTTTAGTCAATTACCTTCTTGCCCTTGAATTTGTGTGGTTCTCATTCAACCACACCTCCTTCCTTCCCATGTCATGCTTATGTCATCCTCATGATGTCATCCTCCCTTCCTTGTCCTCTTTCTATTGGTTGGATGACATCATTCCCACTAATCCCTTTGATTATCTTCCTAATCGTTTGCCTAATGACCGATGATCTGTTATACGGTTCGCTTAACTTTCGTTCTCGTTTATCGTTTGAAGGATCATACCCGGGATCTTATTACTTAGGTTCCCTTAACCTTTCTCAATACATTATATTCCTTTTTATGATCCTCTATTATAATCCTTTAATTTAAATCCTTTTTATCCTGTTACCTTATACTCAATTCTCTCCGTATCTTGTGGATTTCCGGGAAAAACCAAAGTGTTCGGAATTGGATTCTGACGATCTTTACATACACTTATATACTTCATAGAGTACTAATAATATCCCATAAGATCAATAACAGAACCCCTACATAGCGTGGCATGAAAAGTTTTCTCGTTCAGCAAAAACACTATTCATAAGGGTTTCAAAATTTCTCAAAAATTGGGGTTATTACAGTCTCCCCTCCTTAAAAGGATTCCATCCCGGAATCAGATAGAAAACAAATGGGGATACTTTCTTAGCATTACACTTTCTAACTCTCGAGTCAATTTTCCCACATTGTGGTTCTACCACCAAACTCTGCCTAGTTTGATAATCCTTCTCCTAAGCACTTGTTCCTTTTTACTCTATAACCCTTCCTGGTTGCTCCATATAGGTTATGTCGGGTTGCATATCTATGCGCTCATATGCCTCTATTTATCTGCCATCTGAATTACACTTCCTTAACATTGATACGTGAAACACGTTACGACCTGCTACATGTTCGGGGTTAGGGCTAGCTCATATGCTAACTTCCCAAACGTCTTAATATATCCAAGGGTCCAACGAATTGTAGACTTAGCTTTCCTTTCTTTCCGAACCTCATCAATCCTTTCCAAGGGATACCTATATCATTACTAGGTCCCCTATTTCATACTCTTTATCCTTTCGTGTCAAATCAACATACTTATCATGTCCATCTTGGGCTACTACCAGCCGTCCTCTGATTAGATCTATCATATCCTTGGTCCTTTGGACTACTGCGGGTCCGAGCATCTTGCGCTCTACAACTTCATCCTAACATAAGGGAGATCGACATTGTCTTCCCTCAAGGATCTCATAAGGCGACATCTCGATAATGACATATGATCTATTGTCGTAAGATAACTCAATCCGCGTTATGTGATCATTCCAATTTCTTTCAAGTCTATTGCACAAACTCTCATTATAGCTTCTAGCATTATAGCTTTTGCTTCTTAATACCCATTCTTTTCCAGTTCGTAATCGCTACTACCTTCCGTTCCTAATATTATACTGGTTATACTTTTGCTCGTTAGTGTTCTATAACCTTTTAATAACCACGTCAACCTTAGTATCACGAATGTGTTCCCATTCCGCATACTACCACCACTTTATTACTCCTTTTTCAGTTGCTTCTATTTTCCAAAATTTGATCAATCAAATAGAAGTAAAGGAATTTGTTGAGAGATCACTAAGATCATGAACACTTGTTATATCACATAGTTAGTACAGAAGGTGGCCAGCCTTTAGTACTTGACAAGCAATTAAACAATAGCTGGTATCCTACTAGGCTTCTATCACACAGATAGATAGTCATTCGGCAATACCTCCCCTTTCTGGAAGGGTTGTTCTTCTCAGCTTACATGAAATGAAAAGAAGAGAAAAGAACGAACTGAAGAGAATTGTATATATGAAAAAATATACTGCCACAAAATATCTGGCTTGGAATCTACCTCTGAACTATAGAGGTTTGTCATAGGAGAACAAAACATATATGTATTTATATCAACATCAAGTATTATAGCATCGTATTTCACGTGCCTAAATATTTTCGCTATCCCGTCCATCATTCTATGGACCCATGCCCTTCCTCGAGCTTATACACAATTACCTTTGAAACTCCCTCGACATCGAAAATCGAACCTGGGATCTCATTCTAGACATCATCGTTACTAGAATTCTATGCTTGCACCGCAACCTTCCTCGTATAATAATACGACTCTCTATTGATAAGAAAGAATAATAATTCACTATGTAGATACTCTACTTAATTAGTCTATTAATGATAACTTATACACTACCACGACCCGATTAGTGGTACTTAATCTCAACACCCATTCCAATACAACTCTTACGGTTGTAATCAGCTCAATACTCGCAGAATCATTGCTGCCTTACAATGGTCCACCACTGACCTACTGTCGTCATTCATTTTCCATGAAGTCTTAATAGCTAACCATACGGAGTCCATACAGGTCGTATCTAATTCTCCTAAGGAGTTAACATAACCACCAATCACAATTCATGAAGAACACTCCAAACTCTGACGTACTTTCATGACATGAAGCAGATAAAATTGCAGAAGAGTTTCAATCAAAGCAACGATAGCAGGTTAATACCATTTTTAATCATATGCCTTAGATAGAAGACTTAACTCAAAGGTTCGTCTAGTCCTTTTTGGAAACATGGTCCTGGCTTATTCTCAAGATAGTACCTCCTAAGATAGATAGCCCGTTCATGGCGATTACACGAATTAAACCTTTGCCAACTACTATTACGGTTGGGTATTGCACAGTCATCAGAAGGAATGTCAATCTTCCAAACCATAATACAATCTGCATAGCTTTAACCATCATCATTGTATTCCTTTGGCACAAGCGCCTATAATTATCCTCTTATCTTTAAAGTGTCGGCCACCTCTTTGGCCTTTCCTGATAGTAAAATTTCCTTACAGTCAATGTCATTTTAACCACCTCCAAATAAATTTTTCCACCTTATTTCAATCACAGCTTATGTGAAGATGTTTTCCTTAAAATCTGATGAGTAAAAAAAAAAAAATCACCATTTTTCCATAAGTTATTGCCTCAGTCTTTAGAGGTTAATCACTGTCATGACTGACTCTCAATCATAATTAGAACATCTTTTATCTTAAGTCCTAATTGCCCTGAACAATTTCGACCATTATTGGTTCGATCCATACCTTCTCGTGGTTTAACACGTGCCTCACTTGGCATCATTATAATTACGTCATATTTCCTTTATCAACATTTCCATTCTTGAGAATTTTGAATATTACCTTTCTCATTGTAAAACCTCTAAGGTTATCCTTGAATCGTTCCTCCTGTATTCCCTAGATACAGGGCATATCAAAATACCATTCACTATTACTAGAACCATTGTCTATATACTTCTGAAAAATTTCTCCACTGATCCTTAAAGGTTATTATTACCTTAATACTTTCCAATTCATACTGTCAAAACTCATACTATCCCTATCAAGGGTGAAATGCCAACCTTTATGCATTCCCCTAGGATTCGTTTTAAGTTACCGATGTTCTATCCTTAATTCCACCTTTAAAAAGGTACAAGCATCCTTCCATGGATAAATAAAGTCATATATCCCTGATAAGGGTATCTTATTCAATCATTCCCACCTCGATAGTCTATACCGAATTTCACAATAACATCTGTATACAACATGAGGTCAATCCACATGGCCTCCAAAAGATAAAAATGGTTATCCGCTTTTCTTTCCTGATTTGGTAATGATCACATGGATGATCTGGAAGATATTGGTCGTGTTCAACGTGAACTTCTTCTTAATAAATCCTTATTTACTTTTGTCGTTTATCTCAACAGTCGTCTCAATGTTGGGATATCTTTCATACCTGGCGTCTCCCTTCCTGGGTATCAAGCCACCGGTCTTACACTTCACATTCTTGAAGGTCACTTCCTTCATCCAATTTTCCTAATTTCTTACTTCCTTGTCTCCTCAGTCTATCCGCGTCTCAATATTTATCCTTCGAACTATCTCAAGGTTTCCTCAAATCCTCCCAACTTATAGGGGATAAAATATATTTATCTCTTATGCCTTCAACCATCAATTTAACTCATGGTGAATCACCCTCATCCTGAAGATTACATACTTTTCTATTTCTATTGCTACGAGTCTTTAGGGTTTCCTCATACCCAACTTCCTTATCATTCCTCAAACTCTATTGCCTTTATATTTCTTTCCACTTCAGTTTTTTTTTTCCTTTCTCTTATCATTATTTCATGAACCAACACAACATAAGCATTGATTTCAAATATCCCGTCATTCTGGATTCGTGTCCTCAGAACGAATCTTGATAACTTTTTCAACTTAGATTCATAATTCATCATACTCATCCGCTTTTGTTCTAGCTCCAAAGCTTTTACACTATCTCCATAACCTTGGGAATTACTTTCCCGAAAACAATTGGCTGAACTTTAATCAGTTTATCATAACCTCTGGCTCCGTACCTTTCTTGGTCTTTCACCAGCGGGTGGTCTCTCTCTTAGGAGGGTAAGTGACAAAAACAGTCTTTTGTGGTTCATCAATCATTTAGAATCTCAAATGATTCCTATATTTCCTTTAGCCAGGCTCTTGCCTCGACTGGGTCAGCTTGTTCCCTGGAACTCTGAGAGCTTAGAAACTTAAACATCTTGAAAGAATTTCTCACCGCATTGTTTCCTCAAGGTGGTGGTTGGGGATAATAGTCTAAGTTCTTTTTAGACAGGTCCATGAATTGCCGTATAGGAGTACCGTCTCGGGTCTCCTTTCCTTACTCGACTTTCTATTTCCTTAGTATGAAATGTTTCATCCTACTCCCCATAACTGGGGTCATCTTTTAATTTAAAATCCTCATTTTCCACTCCATTATGTCATGGGTTCCTTCTATCTTGATGGCGACCTCCCTGACTATCACGTTCAGGGTTTGCTCTAAATCTTATTCCTCAAACTAGCTTTCATCTAAGATCTCATCCTTACGCTCTTGAACTTTCGGAACCCAAATTCTATAGGAATACCTCATTATTCCCTTATCATCTTTCTCGATATTAACCTCTTATCTATTTGTTGGCTCTCTGCCTTCATTCATAACTTTTTCTGGCACAATATGATCTTTTCCAATAATTCGGGCTGTATTGCTATCTCAAACAGCTTTTCGGTACCGGCTCCGGTTACCTTCACTACTATTTCCATTTTCTCAAAATCTCTTATAAACTCTCCAAAAGACATTATCATCTTGAGTCTCTCCTTTTTACTAAGGGCATCAGCCACCATATTGGCTTACCCCGAATGATAAAGAATCTGCCAATCATAATTCTTGATTAGCTCTAACCGCCTCCTCTGGCGTATGTTGAGCTCTTTCTACGTAAGAATGTACTAGAGCACTTAAGGCTTAGGTAATTCTCGCACTTCTCTCCATACAAGTAGTGCCTCCAATCTTTAGGGTAAAAATATTGCCACAAGCCTAAGCTCATGGGCGGTGATATCAAATTTCATATTACCTTAATTGTCTTGACGCAGACGCGATTATCTTGCTGTGCTAAGAAGCACCCTAATTCCTTATGCGAAGCGTCACTTACAAATCACAAAATCTCCTTTTTCCATCCGGCAATGCCAGCATAGGGGCCATCACCAACCTCTGCTTCAGTTCTTGAAAGCTGTTCTCGCATTTCTCTGTCCATTCGAACTTCTCAGTCTTACGAGTAAGCCGCGTTAAAGGGGCTACTATCTTTACAACTTGAACGAACCTCCGGTAGTGACCGGCCAATCCTACCTCTGGTAGTCGACCAAACCATGGTCATCAATTCATCAGTGGTCCTTTATCCAATCCTGTCAGGATCCTCCATGGGGTCCTTCTCAACAACTATCCCTACTAGGACAACATCCTCAATATCAACATCATCCGGTCCTGCATTAGGACACTTTATCGGATCCACAATCTGATCTCCAATAACTAATAAAACATCATCGCGTTGATGTTCCTCAACTTCAGGGTTCGGAGTCCCGCTACCATATACGATAACGAACTACGCTCCTATCACGATATTTATAAGGGTTCCCATAAGGGTTTTAACCGTCAGTACTACGTTAGGTAGCCCGACTATGAACTTGGCAAGAGTTCTTATTATCTTAGTGAATCTTATTATCTTAACGTCCCATCATCTCTGAGGTTTATAATGCTTAGCTCTGATACCATTTCTGTAACACCCCCAGATCCGGGGTCGGGGATCCGGGTCGTCACGGTCTTTCTTTCCACAATATCACTTCACTTAATTAATAAATAACCTTATGCTGTGACCCCACACTAACACACACCACAACCCGTTATAGTCTCAGAGATGAAATTTAAATAAGTACAAGTCTTTGAATCCACAATTTAAAAGTTATTACAACCCAAAATGATTACTTGATAAATTTACAGTTAATTGCCATTATCTGCCACAAGTTATAATTATACATAATTGATTCTCAAAAGTAGATGGTCTGATCTACAATAGATCTACCTCTGCAGCTATAGCAGCTACAACATCAACGGGAAGATGCAGGACGCTTCCCACGCGCTTGCGCTGGGTCTGCTGGAGTCTGGCCATCTTTCCTAACTGTTGTTGTGTGATGAAGAAATAAAGCAAGGGTGAGCAGCAAGCCCACCAAAATAATATGTATAATGATTTACAATATATGAGCCTACTCATAATACTCATGAAAGTCTTGGTCAAAAGAAATGAACCAAGTTTGATATCTTAATGCGATGAAGTCGCAAAATATTCAGTATATATACATATATACTTTTCAAAATATTGGAAGTCGTCTTCCATGCATAATATACACAAAGTCCCAGTGTATAACTGTATATAAAAAAAATATCGTTGCAAGGTGATCTCATATATCTAACCTTGTCTCAACGTTTTTCTGAAAATCTTTGTCATTCATAAGACAATTATTAATTAGATATAAGTTTAAAAGATGAAGTTACAAGATACCCCAATATACTTATATCTTTCCCAAATACTACTTGAACTACCACCGTTCAAGTTATAAATTAGCTTCAAAAGTTCATCACATAGATGAGACTATAAGACAAGATTTGAATAGATTAAATCTTTAAAATATTATCAAAATAAAATGAAGTTACGAGATACTTCATTTGATGTAAACATCATTTTGAAAACTTGACCCTGCCAACACTCAACAATCGCCCAACCGTAGCCTTTCCATCGAAGTGCTCTGGGTAGTGTTGCAAAAATTATCCAATTGGATGATGAACTCATTACGGGAGTTTGCCGCGCCAGGAAGACCACTTACGATGATCAGTCGTAGTAGTACAACCCCACCATTTTCTACATGTAGAGGAGAACCTGTCGGATTTACTTGTCAACCGAACACTGAACTCCTAAGGAATGGACCGCCTTAGCGGAACTTCCAGGCCATTTGGGCCAATATAATAAGGCTGGGCCGGCGCTACTCGACCACTTACGCCACTCCTAGTTCAGATGAAATCCATGACTCTGAAACGTAAAGCTCGTTTCCCCCTTTCCCCAAGTAGAAACTTGTTGATACGGCTCCACCAAGAAGTCGTACCTAGTTGGAAAGGAAAACTCACCGATATTTCCCAGGCGATGCCTGTTAATGGATTAACTTGTTCCAAGAATTTTACTTCCCGAATATTGGGTAAGTAATCAAAAACTCTTTTACCAAGACAGCAACCTTGTTGCGAATATAAAACACACCACCGAGCCGGATCCCCCAGGTTTTGAGCGAGTATTTAAATCCCCTTTTTAAAAGGAAGATCTTAAATATAAAAATAGTTTTGGGATCCGCTCTAACTTTTGAAAATCATTTTAAAGACTCGAAAACACTTTAAAGAGTGTTTGGAGTAAAACTGATTTAATGAAGTAAATCAGTCCCCAGAATATTTAGAAAATGTCTGAATATTATTATTTAAATAATATTCCCATAAAAAAAATAATCTTTATAAAATAATTGAAGTAGAAGTATTAAAACTTATACTTGAAATGAATAGCAAATAATCAAAGATATACTTATACGAAAGTAATATCTTTATTTGAATAATCAAAAATAAGTTTGATTATCGACACCTTATTCTTTAATAAAATAAAGAATATATCTCAGCAAATAATCGGAGTCATAGATCCTCAAATGAATATTCAAATAATATTCGATAAATAAAATAAGCTGAGTCATAATACCTCGAATGAATATTATAAATAATATTCATTAAATAAAATAAAGGAGTCATACATCCTCAAATGAATGTCCAAGTAATATCCAATAAATAATGTAAAGGAGTCATACGCCTTCGAATAATATTCGAAATAATATTCAATAATAAAATAAAGTTAAAGTTATCGAATAAACCTTATTCGATTAATAGTTTTAAAAACTATATCCATATATATATATATATAAATAAATATATATATATATATATAATATACTCGGGAACATCGACTCCCGGTTTAGAAATATGTTCACCTTTTATCCCCTATACTAAGGGTATACGCAACTACTTGCTTATTTCTAGCATAGGTATTATGCAACTATAAGCATTGAAATCAACAGATAGATAACCAGATTACGAAACAGACATGCATATATACCATATCAGCATGCTCCAATATATCGCAAAATTTGCTAATAACAATCATGCACTATCACAAGATAATGCATATACATATATTTACATCACAACAACAGTATATCGGGTAGAAAACTTGCCTGAGCGACTGGGGTTACGAATGGCTTGGGACGAGTCTGGTAACCTATAAACAACAAGTAAGTTGGAATTAAACCAAAGTCACTTGTAAATCTATACTTTAACTAACTTAGACTCTAACGCTTGTTTTGCGCTCACTGATTCGCTTAAGCCACTCGGGTACCCTCGGCTCCACCATTTTTAATAATTTAACCTTTACGAGTTTTAAAGCGATTCCTTCGCGAGTGTCTTACCAACTGCCTAACACACTTACCATAAATGTTTCATACATTAATTAACCCTTTTTGGTCTTTAATCTATGTTTCAAAGTAAGGCGAGGGGAAAAAGTTTCGTTCGCGAAACGCCGTTACTTGAAACGGTCGTTTCTCCTAAACCGTGCATCGGAATCGAACGAACTACATATCAAAACGAAGCTCGTAACATGAGCTATCTAAACATGGCAGTGGTCATAATCTAGCAGGGGGTTCTCGGGTCCTAATGCTATGCACAAAAACAGTCCAAAGAAAATCGGACGTTACGACGGCTATGTTTACGCGATTTCCCGATTTTTAACCATTCAAAACCAACCACAAACCAACCTCAAATCCAACATACAACCAACATCCATCCTCATCACATCATAATAACCCCAACCAATTCAGTTTAATCAATTATACTTATGCCTAAGCTTAATTTAACCATACTTAAGTTCTTTTAATCAAAACCACAACATTTACCATTCCATTTCACTACCATTCCAAATCCCAAACTCTAAATCACAACAACAAGCTACAATATCATCCTACCAATCAAAATCATCTTATAATACATAGGAATCTAGGGTTTGGAGATGGTATACCTTCCTTGAAGTGGTGGGATGAGCTAGGAAGCCTTAAGAAGCTTTGAGAAGTCTTAGGAAAGCTTGGATCTTCAAGAAAAACAATAAAACTTCAAGTTAAAAAACTTGAAAACACTATTCATAGTCTTCTTCTTTGATTAAATGAAGAAGATTGAGAAGGAATTGATGGCTTAAACTCATGGTATAGCCCTAACTATGCATGAAGATGATTAGGGAATTTACTCACCAATTTAGGAAGCTTGGATCTTGAATTTTTGAAAATTCTTGCCTAATGAATAGTAAAAAGCCGAGAGCTTCAAGAACAAGGCCTTGGTTGCTTTTTATTTTTGATGAAAATGATTTTACTTGGCTTGGTTGATTGGTTTTTGTGCTTGCTTTAGTCAATTACCTTCTTGCCCTTGAATTTGTGTGGTTCTCATTCAACCACACCTCCTTCCTTCCCATGTCATGCTTATGTCATCCTCATGATGTCATCCTCCCTTCCTTGTCCTCTTTCTATTGGTTGGATGACATCATTCCCACTAATCCCTTTGATTATCTTCCTAATCGTTTGCCTAATGACCGATGATCTGTTATACGGTTCGCTTAACTTTCGTTCTCGTTTATCGTTTGAAGGATCATACCCGGGATCTTATTACTTAGGTTCCCTTAACCTTTCTCAATACATTATATTCCTTTTTATGATCCTCTATTATAATCCTTTAATTTAAATCCTTTTTATCCTGTTACCTTATACTCAATTCTCTCCGTATCTTGTGGATTTCCGGGAAAAACCAAAGTGTTCGGAATTGGATTCTGACGATCTTTACATACACTTATATACTTCATAGAGTACTAATAATATCCCATAAGATCAATAACAGAACCCCTACATAGCGTGGCATGAAAAGTTTTCTCGTTCAGCAAAAACACTATTCATAAGGGTTTCAAAATTTCTCAAAAATTGGGGTTATTACAAAACGTCATATGCTCAAGATATCAATAAACCATCATATTGAAGATCAAGGAATAGTGTTATGCAAGACATGTCTGCACATAACAAGATTAAGCCATCTTGACAACCCTAAGGATAAGTTGTATGATAATCTAATTTTGCATTCTGTAATTATATTACTTGAGTCCGTAAAAATGTTAAGTAGATTAGACTGGAGGTTTTTTTGTAAATAGTTATCAAGCTAAGGAATAAACTCTGAAAGAAGATCAAATCCTGATCACGCCTCAAAGAGAAGTGTAGAAGCTTGGATTTGAATAATACTGTTATAGAAAAAATATTATAAGTCAGGTATTGACAAGTCACAGATCAAGGAATATCGAGAAGTATGTCGAGAAGTCCAAAATGACTTGTAGAGAAGTCCCAAGAGATATCGATAAGTCAACATGCATGTAGAGATCTCAGATATCGACAAGTCAAAAAGTCCATGTAGAGAACTGGAGATATCGACAAGTCATTTCTTCATGTAGAGATCTAGAGACATCGACAAGTCAAATCTTCATGTAGAGAAATAAAGATATCGACAAGTAAAAATCCTATGTAGATAACTGGAGATATCGACAAGTCATTCTACTTGTAGAGAACTAGAGACCTCAACAACTCATTAACACATATAGAGAACTTAAGATATCGATAAGTCATTTTATTTATTGATATGTGACATCTCTACAGAACAAAAGAGATCTCAATAAACTACTTTATAATTCAGAGTGCAGACAACTTGTATATTCAAGATTATCAGTCAATAAACAATTCTATTAATGAATTGAAAAGATTACAAATGCAGCTTAAAGAATATAAGATCCAGGGCCAAGATTCACTAGACAAAGGAGGGTCACAGACCTATCAGATTCTGCACAGATTTATTAACACTGGAAATGGAAAATATCCAAAGTAGCTTTAGAAACTGTGTTAGTCCATTTTAGTGCAAGTTTTTTAATCTCGTGTAAGTTGATCTATAAAGCATGTCATGGGTCCTTTGTTTAGAAGTAACAAACAGGTCTAGGAAAAACCTTGAATTCTCTCTCAAGAATCGTAGCTGAGTTCTTATCTTTAAGAACACGGATTTGTTGCAAAACAAATTTGATTTTAATAAATTAAGTGAGTTTTTGATATTTGCTTGTGTGGTTTGCATTAGTACTTTATCTCTACAAATTCATACAAACTATTTTGTTCCATAAGATAGAAAAATAACTCAAATTCTAGAAAACACATTCACCCCCCATATATGTTGCATTTCATACCTAACAAGTGGTATCAGAGCATGATAATTGGATTTTATATCCACTTAGAACGCTTCGTATCGGCTTAAATTGATCATTTGACCTCAAGTATGTGGTGTTTTTGATGTGTTTTTATTGAGTTGTGCAGAGCTACAAGCTGGAGGCGGGAAATCATGTTTTCATGATTATCTGGTGGTTTTGAACTCAGGAAATGAAGGACAGTAGATTACGAGAGAAGCGGAGCAAAAAGAAGAAAGAAAGCAGAAAATGAGAATTTCTACAGAAGTTCAGGCGCGCCCGCGCTACTTATGGCATGCCCGCGCTACTTCGAATATTAAAAATCCTGTTTTTGTTCTGTTTTGGGAAGTTGGGGAAGTTAAGGCAATCCGGGCGTATAAATTCGCTTGAGATCAATCAGAAAGGGGATATTTTTTCGGAAAGACTTCAAAACACAATTGGAGAGCACGAAACGACTAAGTAGAAGACCTAGATCTACATCTTTTTTGTATTCTTCTAATTAGGCGATACTTTTGGATGCTCGTTTTCGAATTTGTTTTCTAAACCTTAATACTCTAGTATTTTCTTTTATTATTCAGATCTTGTTTACTATTATGTTTTCACTTGAACCCATGATGATGAGCCGTTCAATTATGAATTAATTGTTGTCATGGAGTTCTAACGGATTTATCTATGGATTTTAGTAGTTGATTACTTTAAAGATTATTGTGTGATGAATTATTGATTTCCTCGTATGGTTTTGCTTATTCTTCTTGGATGCGTAGCGAACTTCTAAGTTGTATCGTTAATCTTTATTAAATGGATATAGAGATTTAGGACTTGTCATGCTAGCATAGGTTTATGGATGTTTTGACATGCATGATTCGTAGTGTGATTTTAACCATCTTACGCTACCCTATGTGATCTTAATGTATAACTTGCTCTTAAACCATTATAATTTCAAATCTTATAGACATATAGGGTCTAAACATAATTGGTGTCTGCCCAGTTTCTATCTAATTTATGGATGCTGAGTGGTTGGGTATATGTAAATCGAAAGGTAGCGTGTACTAATTTCGTGTTATCCGATTAGTTTTCATAACCATCACAGACAAATATTAAAGACATCAACTCTGAATCAAGTATTTAGTGAAGTTAGGATCCCATATTTTATTTCTCATAAGTAAATTGATTTTAATCATTTAGTTAATTTATTTTTAGGATTAATAATTTATTCTTAGTTAGTTAACTTAGATAATCAAACACAACTTTGATACTTGTCTTAGAAGTGAATAATAATCATATAAGGTTGCATAAGTGCATATTCTGAATTATACCTGTCTCTTTGGGAACGAACTTAACTTAATCTTATATTACTTGTGACCGCGTACACTTGCGTGATTTAGTGTGAACAGGGAAAAATCTGAAAGTAAATAGTTAAAGATCTTAGAAGTATGAGTGCATAGAAAATCACCAGTATCAAGATTCTCGTCCTTAATAAGATAAACTACAGTCTGTGGAAAAAGGAAATGATATTGTTCATCAGGATGACCAATCCAGTGTACATTGAAATTCTTAGACATGGACCTTGTGTTCCTATGGAAAGGATTCCTGAGTCAATAGAAGGAGACATGGTCATACCTGCACACTTTGTTCCCAAAGATCCATCTACCTACAAAGAACCAGAGAAAGGGAAGGTTGCATTTGACAGTGGCTTACAATTCATACTCATTGTGTTCCTCAATAATGTAATGTACAACAACATTATAAATTATGAGTCAGATAAGCAAATCTAGGAGAAAATAGAGATTTTGTGTGAAGGAACAGGAGAGGTGAGATCTAACCAGAGAAGGATCTTGGTATCACGGTATGAAGGTTTCATGGCTAAACCAAAAGAAGGCATAACTGAAGTTTTTTCAGAGATTCAGCAAATTGATAAATGACTTGTAGCTTCATGACAGGTACTATAAAGCTGAAAAAGTTAGCCTGGAATTCTTGCTCACTCTTTCTGACCACTTAGAACAAATGATAGCTGCAATAAGAGAAGGAAGAAATTTAGGGAGAATAACTTTAGAGGTTTTGTATGGTACTCTCAAAACCTATGAGCTGGAAATGATGTAGAGAAAATCATTGAAAGCTAGTCAAGGGCATGTTGTGGATGTATCAAGTGCCTTGATAGAAAATGATAACAAAGTGACTGAAGATGAAATAGAACCCCAGAATCAAGTTGTTCAAGCCATTGAGAACAACTGTGATGAACTTGGTCACTTTGCCACAGAATGCAGGAAGCCAAAGAAGGTGAAGAAAGACAAGGGTTATTTCGAACATGAAGCTAAGTATGAAGCACTTCTGAGAAAGCAACAGGGAAAAGCTTATATTATTGAGGGTCAAAGTTGGGATGATACAGATGATGAAGATGATGGTGAAGAATTTGGAAATTATGCTTTAATAGCCTTGGAGCAAGGAGAATCATCTAAGTCTGAGGTACCTATCCTAACTACCATTGATTTAAATGTTTCACAAAATAAGGAAACTATTGAAAAAATGACTAAATGAGTGTATAAATGTTTTACATTCATACAAGCATGGTGGCAGCTACTGAGGAAGTGAATATGTTGTCAAAAATTAATGAAAACTTGAGATTGAGAAACAGGAGCTAGAATTACAACTTGATGGTCTTGAAGCAGTGAAACAAGAAAATGAGTACCTCAAGAACAAGCTTAAGTGTGCTGGAGAAGTAGAAGAAGTGCTAAGAGAATGAGTTGAGAAAAATGATTTGAAGCTCAAATCATTCAAAAATGCATCTCAATTAATTGGTCAGTATCATGAGAAAAATAAATGATGTGCTAACATAGCCATTGGCTTAGACTATGAGGCTTTGAACTCTTACAAGAAAAATAAAGTTGACAATGAGAAGGACAACGAAAACGAAGATGTTCATGTGATGCTTAAAATGTGAATGCACCTTGTTCAAAGCTTGTTAGGTGAACTTCAGTAAAGTGAAGCTTGTTATCAAGCAGGAAATTACAGATGAAGACAAGGAAAAGAATGATGCAAAGTCCACTCTCAAGACTGAATTTGAGAAGAAGCCAACAGTGAGTCCAGCTGCCAAGACACCAACAAAAGAGATCAAGACTAAAAACACTAGAAATAAAAAGAACAGAAATGGGAAGATAGGTGTCAATAAAAATAACAGCTATGCATATGTTACAGATGCTCCGAGAAAGCAGTGTCAAAGATGTTGTAATAACCCGAAATTTTGGACTAATTTAAAAAATTTTAAATGAATAGTAATTTTGCTGATTTAGAATATTTTCAGACGACAATATATAGAAGTTTTGTTAACAGAGCGGTGCGCCTAACTCTGGCCATCTTCTTTCTTAACTGTCATGGTTAGATCAAATCAAATGAATGAGCAAAAAAGCTCAGCAAGTAACTATTTAAACAGTTCTACAATGCAACATAAATGTCCATATCTGAGGCATTTTACTTTCATTTTCTAGGTGGCAGTTATTGGCTAAGTAAAGGTCATGAAGAAGGTTTTGGGCTTTCAAGATTCAAGGCTCAAGATTGGGAGAAAGCCGACATTCATCACAAATCATTAGCAGGACTCTGAAAGAGTTTCTCAATTGAAAGAAGCGATTATTCAAGCTTCGAAATTCAACAACTAATTAAAGTGACAGGGTTCACAAGTTTCACATCTTTAACGAAGATACAAATCATTTCATTTTATTTAAAAGAAGCACCTTTCTTTAAATACTATATTCATTTTCTCTTTTATAAAACATAAAGGAACCCTTGATTGGATATCCATCTATTAAATATAATACGGGTGATCAGCCTGTACTGAACTCCATCTGATCGTATGGTACCTATGGCATTATTTCAACCTTATATTGGACTAGCCCCGTTAGCCTCTTATGTGACTGGACTAGTCCCACTAGTCTCTTACATCTTTATCCAATCCATCAGGAATTCATTTGCAAAACCTTTGTGTTGGAAGTTGGAAAAGTTGACTAAGTTCATTTTTATCATTACCAAGAATATGAAATCATTTGGACTCGTTCAAGTCGCAAATCATTCTAATATTCAATTCAAGAATTCAAGAAAAATGAACGAATCGAAAGTAAACAGGGATCAATACTAAAGATCTTCATCAAATGATAAATAAGGTATTCTAGTTCGGGATCAGAATAGTTCCAAAGATCAATACAAAACAAAGTATATGGGTTATCGAAGAATCCAGGTTAATCAAAACATTATGTAAGGAGGTTCATAAAGGTTCTCTTAGGTTCACGGGATTAAAAGATAACAAAGTAATAGAGTAAGGTAATAAATGCCAGGATCAATAGGGTTGCTATAAAGAATCCTCAGGGATTGATAACAAGTTGTTACAAAGAACAATATCAGGGTTTCTCAAAATCAATAACAGGTTTATCACAAGAATCAATAACAGGGTTATCACAAGGATCAATAATAGGGTTATCATAAGGATCAATAACAAGTTTACAAAGATTCTATATTCTATCAGTTCATAGCATCAACAATCTCTCTGTAAACAATTCATAATAGAAGGCAGAGTTACTTGCTTCAAATAGCTTTCCTGCCTCTGCTATCCGAATCTACAATTCAATATAAAACCCTAATTAGATACTCGATCACTCTCGACGTTTCTCAGAATGCCTAATGTTTACCCCAATCGTAATAAACCTTTATATTTTATACGCATATATAACACATAGCACATAGTATGATATACTTTTATACTCTTTATAACATCGACTAAAAATCCTTGCGATCGACTCAATATTAAGCACTTATCACTTTGCATGCAAATCACACTTGGCATATCTCCTAAATCACATAATTAATTAGCACCAAACATGCAAGTTGACTTCTTCAACCTAACAAGCTACCATACATGACTCAAAACATGCACAAATTCTAACCAACCTTAAAGCTATTCTTTTCCACCATTTTTATAAAATTCGAGCCAAAAGATCCCCTAATTCGACCATATTCCAAAATTCTAACATGCAAAAGTCTTTAGCTTTTGTAAAATTTTAATCCAATTATTCTTATATCACTCAATTATCAATCACCCAAGAAAAACAACTCTTCCCTTTGTTTATTATAAAAATTCGAAACATAAAAAATATAACCAAACCAAACAAAATCAACATGCAACCACTTATCATTATCATGCATACTTCTAAATTAAATCCAACCTTATTTTGACTTGATACCAATGAACAAATTCATGACAATTATATTTATATATCTCATCATTCGAACTAAAACATGATAAAATCAAATAAAACTTTAAAAATCAACATGCACCCATTTTTAATGACATGCATAAGGCTTTTGGTGACATGCATCCACTTTTATCCATCTAATCACATAACCAACTCCCAATAATCATTATATCCAAACTTCTAAGCATAAAAACTTGATTTGAAACCAAGAACTCAAAGAAATACAAAGTAAATAACATGCACTCTTCATCACATCATATTTACACTAAATCACTTCGAAAATCACATTTTACAAACCCACCGGCTCCCATTGGTCATGGTCGGTGGTGGTCGAATTTGAAGGTGCCCATGAAAGGATCTCCCTTCGAATTTTAGACCTTAAATCCATAAGAAAACTAGTATGCTATGCGCTCCTTTGAATCCACATCAAAAAATTGTATTTCCTTAAATAAATTCTAAAAGAGGGTTTTGTAGAATTAATCAAACACTTATATGCAAAGGTGTATAGTGTAGAGAATTGAAAAAGATGATGATTAATGGTAAGATCTTTGAAATCCAACTAGTTCTTGAGGTTGCATGCAAGAGAGAGAGAGAGAGGGGAGAGAGAAAAGAGAAAGAAAGAAAGAGTGAGCCAAGAGGAAGAAGAGAGTGGGGAGGAAAGACGGAGTAGAAATAGGAGAGTGGAGGGACAAAATGGTCATTTGCCCTCTAATTCTAGAAACTTGTTTTCCTTTTCTCTCATTTATTCTAAAATCAATAAATCTCTCTTTTGTAAAATATAAAACATCTTTATAAAATAAGAAAATGTCACAAATCCTATATTTAAAATAAAGAGCATGAAATTATCTGTTCTCCCATATTTTTAAATAAATTTTTGAAAAAATAGATTATCTATTATGGATTTTACAATAAAACTCTAATAATAGAAATACAATTCATAAAACCATTCTAAAATATCAAATCACCAAAATAAATCCAACTATCAATTTTAAAAAAGTCCCTTGAACTAATTTAAGAGTAATAAAGCAAATCTCACACTTTAATCATATTTCTATAATTTTAAAAAAATGTTTAAAGATCAATAAAATCCTTATAAATCATTTTAAAAATATTTAAAAATTCCACAGATTTCAAATTTGAAAATGCACACATCAAATAACATGAAAATATACAAGATCATCAAATACATTTCACATTCGCACTCTTAAACACTTTAATCCCTAATACGGGTTCCGTTCAACTTGACGACCCGATAACATAGCTTAAGCCCTTAGCTGACTTATCAAATTGGAATGAGTTACTTTACGTTCCCAATTACTATTATACAATAATGACAAATAAATCACAAAATCATTTAACCTTTTATTTAATTACATATATCCAAAATTATAGCACAAAACTATACTTTAATCATTTAACTACATCGTGAATTATTTAACCTTTTATTTAATTACATATATCCAAAATTATAGCACAAAATTATAGCACAAAACTATATCCAAAGGATTTTGTCCTCAGAATCTAGGCTAAACAAATAGATGGGGATACTTCTCTCATATTTCACTTTCTAATTCCCAAGTTGATTCTTCTATCTTAGGATTTCTCCACAAAACTCTAACTCGAGGCATCACTTTATTTCTAAGCACTTTCTCTTTTCGATATAGGATTCGCACGGGTTGTTCCACATAAGATAGATCTTGCTGAATTTCTACTGGTTCCAACTCGATCACATGACTAGCATCAAAATTATACTTCTTTAGAAGAGAGACGTGAAAAACATTATGAAGATGTTGCATCTTCGGAGGTAACGCTTACTCGTACGCCACTTTTTCGACTTGCTTCAATACTTCGAATGGCCCAATAAATCTGGGACTCAGCTTTCCTTTCTTTCCGAATCTAGATAGACCTTTTCATGGATATATCTTTAATAACTCTTTGTCTCTAGTTTGAATAGTATATCATTTTGGTTCTGATCTGCATATTTCTTCTGTAGATCTTGAGCATCAATTAACCTTTTTACGAATCACTTCCACTTTTTATTTCATTTTTTGCACTAGTTCTGGACCAATTAACTTGCACTCGCCAACCTCATCCCAATATGTAGGATATCTACATTTCCTTCCATACAATGCCTCGTATGGTCGCATATCGATACTCGCGTGATAACTATTATTGTAGGAAAATTCAATCAGCGGCAAATGGTCATCCCAATTTCATTTAAAATCCAATGCACAGGTTCGCAACATGTCCTCGATTGTCTGAATGGTTCTTTCTCTTTGTCCGTCCATCTGCGGATGATACGCCGTACTCATTTTCAACTTGGTTCCTAAATGATAATGAAATTGTCGCCAAAATCTCGAGTTAAATCTCGGATCTCTATCGGAAACGATAGACACTGGTACTCCAAGACGCATTACGATTTCATCCAAGTACATTTTGACCAAATTTTCCAATGAGAATCTTTCATTGATAGGTAAGAAATGCGCTGACTTTGTCAGCCGATCGACTATTACCCATATTGCATCATGATTAGACTTAGTCTTTGGCAATCCTACCATGAAGTCCATCGCGATATGCTCCCATTTCCATTCAGGTATGTCTAGTGGCTAAAGCAATCCACTCGGTCGCTGATGATCCTCTTTTACTCTTTGACACATATAGCATTTACTTATCCATTCTGCCATTTCCTTTTATATGTTCGGCCACCAATAATTCTCTTTGAAATCCTTGTACGTTTTCGTACTTCCAGGGTGAATCGAAAACCTCGAGTTATGCGCTTCCTGAAGAATCTCGTGCTTTAATTCAACAACATTAGGAATCCAAATATGTTAGCCAACACGGTATATTGCTTTCTCATTCTTTTGAGCTCTAACCTCTTCTCCTGTCAATTTATCCTTCTCGTGGTTCATCACTTGCTCTTGACAATATCGAATCTTTTCCAAAACCTCTAGCTGAAATGTCATCGCATACATTACTTCATTTATAAGTTCTGGAACTTGTACCTCTATTTCCAACTTCTCAAATTACCTTATCAATTCTTTGGATGAAGTTAACATATTCAATCTTTCTTTGTGGCTTAACGCATTCGCTACAATGTTCGCCTTTCCGGGATGATAACTTATCTTACAGTTGTATTCTTTAATTAACTCCAACCATCTCCTTTGCCTCATGTTCAACTCTTTCTGCGTAAAGATATAATTTAATATCTTATGATACTTTAAATAGTTTCTCCAAATCTTAAGAGCAAATACAATTGCTGCTAATTCCAAATCATGCGTAGGATACTTCTGTTTGTGCGGCTTTAATTTCCTTGACGCATATGCTATTACTTTTTCATGTTACATTAACACACAATATAGTCCTTTATGTGAAGCATCGTTGTAGATTACAAACTCACCCTTCTCATCGGGTAAAATCAACACTGGTGCAGTTACTAACCTTTTCTTTAGCTCTTGAAAACTTTCCTCACACTTATCCGTCCAAACAAACTTCTCATTCTTCCTTGTCAATTTATTCAATGGGACAACAATGTTAGAAAAATCTTGTACGAATCTTTTATAATATCCCACTAATCCGAGAAAACTTCTTACTTCTGTGGGAGTCTTTGGCCTATCCCAATTCATCACAGCTTTTATCATTGCGGTATCTACTTTGATACCTTCACTATTGACTATATGTTCGCGAAACTGAACTTCTTTTAACCAAAATTTGCATTTAGAAAACTTCGCGTATAACTTCTCTTTCCTTAAAATATCCAAAGAAATCTTCAAATGTTCCATATGTTCTGCCTCCGACTTGGAGTATATCAAGATATCATCAATAAACAGGATCACGAACTTATCTAAATATTGCTTGAACACTCTATTCATAAGATCCATAAATGCAGCTGGCACATTCGTCAAACCATACGGCATTACCAAGAACTCGTAGTGTCCATATCTCGTTTGAAATGTCGTCTTGGCTAATTGGCCCTAATCGGGGCTAATTATCAAGCGTAAGTTGTTAATTATCCTTTATATAGGCTAATTATAAGCTATATTACGCTAATTTTCCTTAATCGAGGCTAATTGGCCCTAATCGGGAATAATTATCGAGCGTAAGTTTCAAATTATCCTTTATATAGGCTAATTATAAGCTATATTACACCAATTTGCCTTAATCGAGCCTATTTGGCCCTAATCGGGGATGATTATCGAGCGTAAGTTGTTAATTATCCTTTATATAGGCTAACTATAAGCTATATTACGCTAATTTTCCTTATTCGAGGCTAATTGCCTCCCTGGGCTGAAAATTTTCACCCTCCCCTTTTTCCGTCGTCGTCTAGGCGATGGTGGCCGAGGGGCTCCTCTAGAGGCCACTCGGCCAGAGCCACTCGGTTAGAGGTGGTGGCTACCATGCCCCCATTTGCTGAAAATTTTCACCCCCTTTTTTTCATCGCCGTCTAAGCGATGGTGGCCGAGGGGCTCCCTTGGAGGCCACTCGGTCAAGGCTACTCGGCGTAGGGGGTGCTTCATGCCCCCAACTTCGCTGGGGGGTGTGATCATGGCGTCATTGACTGATTTTTCAAAAAATCCTTATCCTTTTTGTTGAATGGTCATCTCTTACTCATCCAGAAAGCCTTCAAATGTAATCTTACTCTTCCAAGTCCACTATTCTAAGAGTGGTCGCGGTGACTGCCACGGCTGAAAAGCTTTCAAATATAATCTTACTCGTTTGAGTCCACTCTTCCAAGAGTGGTCACGTTGACCACCACGGCTGAAAAGCCTTCAAATATAATCTTACTCTTTCGAGTCCATTCTTTCAAGAGTGGTCGCAATGACCATCACGCCTGAAAAGTCTTCAAATATAATCTTACTTTTCTAAGTCCACTCTTCCAAGAGTGGTCGCGGTGACTACCGCGACTGAAAAGCCTTCAAATGTAATCTTAATCTTCCGAGTCCACTCTTCCAAGAGTGGTAGAGGTAGCTACCACGACTGAAAATCCTTTAAATGTAATTTTACTCTTCCAGGAGTGGTCGCGGTGATTACCACGTATGAAAAGCCTTAAAATGTAATCTTCTAATTCCGAGTCCACTCTTCTAAGAGTGGTCGCGGTGACTACCATGGCTGAAAAGCCTTCAAATGTTTGAAATCAGTTTTCTTGAAAGTTTATTTCCCAGTTTCCTAATTTATTTGCTTAATTCAAGAGATTAGCATCGTTAATCCTAATTAGGGACTAACCCTTGATCTTAACTTTAATTAAGTGTACTCAAGACTATCACCATGAATTCAGCTATTGATCCACTATATTCTGCCATGACGGAGCTTTATTCGTTAGTTATACGCTTTTTCTATTTTCTTCAGGAATTTTTAGTCATTTGTAGGAATTTAACCTGTAAACAACCTACAAATACGAACCAGCCTGAGTGGTGACCTACTTTAGCAGGCACCCCTTCTCATTTCCTAAATTCTCAAGTTCTCTCTAGTTTTATCTTCTCTATTTTTCAAGCTTTAATCAAGCTCTCCTCGAAGATGTCTCAAGGACACAGCAGCCCTTCGTACGATGGTAACAGCGGGAATGTTGGTGGGAACAACGGTCCTTCTCCCTCCGTGACTGAGATGCTTGCTCATCGAGCCAAGGAAAGTTCACAGCAAGGTATGCTTCTTAACTATTATATGTCTTTGAAACCTTGTTTTCCAGATTTTAGTTAGTCAAATATGTTCCAAGAGTTGGCCAAGGAATTCCCATCTAGTGCTCATCTTGATGCTTTTTGTAACAACACCCCCAAATCCGGGGTCGGGGATCCAGGTTGTCACGGTCTTTATTTCCATTCATAATACTTTAATTTAGTTAAATAAATAATTTCATACTGTGACCCCCACAATAATACTCACTCTACAACACGTTATAGTCTCATAGATGAAACCCAAAAATAGTACAAATCATACTATTCACAAATCATAAGTTATTACCCCTCAAAAGAGTTTTTGAATAAATTTACATGTTCTTTGCCATTATAAAAATTCATAGATATACATAAGTTTGGTACATAAAAGTTGAAATCCTAGCCTATTGGTAGCTCCTACCTTGGCCATAGCGGCATTAATTCCTACCAAAAGCTGCAGAACATTTCCAATCTTTTCGCGAATTGGGAGCTTGGTCCTATTCATCTTGTCTAGCTGTTATTGTGTGATGAAGAAATGAAGCAAGGTTGAGCAAAACAGCTCACCAAAATAACATGTATATTATGATTAATAATATATGAGCATTCTCTGAGTATTTATGAAAGTCTTGGTGAAGCAACAATGAACCAAGTTTGATATCTTAACGTGATGAAGTCACAAAATACTCAATATATATACTTTTAAAATATATAAATATATATATAGTTTGTTCGCTAGTGCAAAGTATCTTTACTGATAACTTTTTGAAAATGTTTTTATGCATAAGATAATTATTTACTAGATATAAGTTTAAAACCGTAGCTTGCTGCTGAAAAACGTAATAGGCTAGCGAAGATAAAGTTTCAAAATACTCTAATATACTTATATCTTTTCCGAAAACTACTTGAACTACAACTGTTCAAACTATAATTAGTTTCAAAAGTTCACCACATAGATGAATCTATAAGATAAAACTTGTATATAATCAATCTTTGAAATATCATTTAAAAGAAATGAAGTTACGAGATACTTCATTAAGTCCATATATATATATATATATATATATATATATATATCTCATACACTCCTTGAAAACCTCTGTTATAAAAAGTATAAACAGAGTTATATGATAAGTGGATTTTATATCCATTTAGAACGCTTCATATCGGCTTAAGTTGATGACTTGACCTCAAGTATGTGGTGTTTTTTATGCATTTTTGTCGAGTCTTTGCAGAGCTATAACTAGAGGCAGGAATGGACTTTTCTATGCTTCTATGGTGGTATGAGTTCAGGAAATGAAGGGCGAAAGCTTGCCGGAGGAGCAGAGCGAGAAACAAAGAAAACAGAAATTCTTCGGCAGAAGGCAAGCGCGACCGCTCTCTACCTTGGCGCGCCTGCGCTGCCATGAACAGACACTCAGTGCGCCCGCGATGTGTCTTGGCGCGCCCTAGTTAGATCGTGGAATAAAAAATCCTGTTTAATACTGTTTTGGAAGTTTTGTGTGGTCAAGTTAACCTGGAAGTATAAATACAAAAAGATATCAATCAAAAGGATAGAATGCTGGGGCAAACCAAAAAGAGAGAGCACAAGATGGCTAAGAAGAAGAAGATCTAGTTCTACATCTTACTTTTGTATTCTTCTAATTAGGCGATACTTTGGATGCTCGTTTTAAATTTGTTTTCTAAACCTTAATACTTTAATATTCTCTTGTAGTATTCAGAACCTTTTTACTATCATGTTTTCATTGGAACCCATGATGACGAGCCATTCGATTATGAACTAATCGTTATCATGGGATTCCTAACGGATTTATTTATGGAGTTTAGTATTTGACTGCATTAAAATTTTCAGTGTGTGATGAATTATTGATTTCCTCGTATGGTTGTGCTTAATCTTCTTGGATGCGTAGCCAACATCTAAGTTGTATTGTTAATCTTTATTGAATGGATATAGAGATTTAGAACTTGTCATGCTAGCTTAGGTTTATGGGTGTTTTGACATGCATGATTCGTAGTGTGATTTTAACCATCTTACGCTACCCTATGTCATCTTAATGGATAACTTGCTCTTAAACCTTTATATTTTCAAATCTTATAGACATATAGGGTCTAAGCATAATTGGGCTCTACTAGCTTCCATCTAATTTGTGGATGCTGAGTGGTAGGGTATACGTATATCGAAAGATAGCGTGTACTGATTTCGTGTTATCTGATTAGTTATCATAACCATCACATCCACAAAGGAGATATAAGCTGAATAGACACCAATTATGTTGAAACCCTATATGTCTATAGAATTTGACAACATAAAGGTTTAATGCGCAAGTTATCAATCGTGATTACATAGAGCAAGTAAGATGGTTAAAATTACCTATGAATCATTCATAATAAATACATGAACCTATTCTAGCATGGAAAGTTCTAAATTTCTATATTCATCGTCGCTTCAATAGAGATTAACACATTATTTTATATGTTAGCTACGCACATAAGACGAATAAGCACAACCAATACTAGGATATCAATCAATCAGCACACACCAAAATATTGAAATAATTTAACTATAGAAATCCATAAGTAAATCCGTTAGAACCCCATGACAACGATTAGTTCATAACCGAACTCATCGTCACCATGGGTTCCAATGAAAGCATGATAATAAACAATATAAGAGTACTAGGGTTCAAACACAAATCGAAAATGAGCATCCAAAGTATCAACTATATTGAAGAATACAAAAAAGTCTTCTTCTCCATAGCATTCTTGTGCTCTCTAGGTCTTCGTATTGTCCTTGTCGTTAAAAACGTCTTTTTATTCGTATATATAAGCCCCTAGTGGACCTGGACCCTCAAAATTATCAATTTCTACTAAAATCGGGATTCTGTGGCAAAAAGGGCGGGACAGCTGCGCTAAAATCAGCGTGGGCGCGCTTTGTTTTTGAAGAAAGTCGGCGCGGGCGCGCTGGTTTTGGGGGCGGCCCCGCAGGGTTTCTGGATTTTTCTGCTGATTCTTCTTTTGGCCGTATCTTGAGTTCTGCTCGTCAGAATTAGGAGATTCAACTGCCCATGCGAAGCTAACGAGATTCTATTCAACTTATGAATATCCTAGGCTTCTGATTCTTAGATCTTTTCAGCATATTTCCTTGAAAAGCTCCTTTCTTCATTTAACTGATTCCTGAAATACAATAACACAAAAACATATAAAAAATACCAACAACATGAGTCCAAAACACCAACTTAAGCTTGTAATGAAGAGTTCCACGTAGATATAAAATCCACTTATCACACCCCAAACTTGAATCGATGCTTGTCATCAAGCATAAACAGAGTCAAAACTACAAAACAAAACTAATGCATGAATGTAACTACGTGAATGCAACTAAATGATAATGCAATCGATCCCCTCAGAATAACCATAACCAAATGAATAATCCAACTCATATAAGAATGCAATAACTCAAAATAGAGTTCGAATAAATCTCACAAACCAACTCACAAACCAGAAATGTGTGTGTGTGGAATGCTTAACAGATATAATCTCGATACTAGATAAATAACCATAACTTATCGTTTATCAAAACAATCACAAGTTTATAACTAGAATAGACGTTAAATGCATTATGACTCACAACACCTCCATTCTAATGGATTTATACAAGGATTCATGCTATTATTGAACACATAACAAAGATGCTTATTTGACCGTGCAATGAATGAGGTCCCAAAAGACTTATACAATAATACCCATGTAGTGAGCGTTAGGTTAGCGAATCCCAGACTATGAAAAGCCTTAGATCACTACACACAAAGTCCCCTAAAAACTTAATAACTCGAGTATTAAAGAGCTCACATTTGATCAATTATGCATAAACACATATTTTTTTCTTTCTTTTTTTCAACGATTTCTGAATATGTGTGTTTCGCTCCATCTCATTCAACCCTAGACTACTCATATAAATATGAGCCGACTACTAGCCATTTGACACCTAGCTTTATTCACACTAGGAATGAAATCCAAGTTTTTATCCAGATTTAAATTCAGTGTTCATACGTCATTACGGGAATATCATAAATTCTAAATATAAACAAGTGATTAAATCTCAATAACAAATAAGTATGATCATAATCTAGTTCGAAAGCAACCTATAAAACTTGTGATTTTTTTCTAGCATGCAAATCAATTCATTAAGACTTAAACAACCCTTTATTCCTCATCACTACACTCAAATCAACATCAACTTATCAATCAGAAATAGCTCAACCTAAGGGATCATGTTATATGCATGCACATGCAACTATATGAACTCACATAAAACACAAACAAATATGTCTTATATGAACAATCATGCAAAAATATGAATGAAATATAACTAAATATGCAACATGAATCTATTTGAATCTATATGAACATACACAAACTAATCCTTACATTATCACCACCAAACTTAAAATTTTCAATGTCCTCATTAAAGGTAATAATAGGGCTACAAGGCATACCTAGTTAGCGGGAGGATCACCCTCTTCGGGTGGAGGATTAGGTGGCCAATCAACCTCGACACTAGTGTCTCGGAAAACAATACCAAGAGCGTGTGTCAAATCTTTAGCAAAATGACTATGATGTCGTGCATGGCCTCCATATGCCTACTCAATCGCCTGTACTGCTCATCACCAACACCAGTCCTATCAACTGCCTGCTGCGCACGAGAAAAACCCTCTATAGGCACGGGAAGATCCATTCAGTCACCCTTTAGATTATCATAGATATAATACAACCCCTTGTTCGGGGGTGCACTTAAGAATGCATAACTCAAGTGATCTAGTAGTGGGTTGAGCTCAAATGTGGGAGCTTCTTCAATCGATGGTTCAAGACGTTCCTGAGAAATTTTTAGCTCTGCTAACCCAAGAGAATCTAATGGCATATCCAACTTCCTCTTCCATGGAGGTGCATTCAAAACCTGCAGTTTCTCTACTCTTTCTTCATCTTCAATAATTGATTCCCTTATTAAAGCTCTCTTGAAGGTATCTGTCTTTGGCAATTGCTCAAGCTCCAAATTCACGACAGAGTCGACCCACTCTACTTTAAAGCACTGCTCTTTATCTGTGGGTAACTTTATTGCCTTGAACACATTAAAAGTGACCTTCTGATCTTGAACCTTCATCGTAAGCTCTCTTTTTTGCACATCAATCATAGTTCGGCCTGTAGCCAAGAATGGTCTTCCCAAGATAATGGGAATCTTCTTATCCTCCTCAAAGTCTAGAATGACAAAATCAGTAGGGAAGATGAGCTTATTCACCTTAACCAAGATATCATCCACTACTCCTACGGATAAGTGATGGAACGATTAGCCAACTACAAAGACATGTTCAAATGTTTTGGATCAGGTAGTCCAAGTTTCTTGAAAACTGACAAGGGCATCAGATTAATGCTAGCTCCCAAGTCACACAAACACTTGTCGAATGACAGATTTCCAATGGTGCAAGATATTGTGAAGCTTCCTGGATCTTTAATCTTAGGGGGTAGTTTCTGTTGCAGCATAGCACTGCACTCTTCCGTTAAAGCAACGGTTTCCAACTCCTCAAAGTTTAGCTTCTGAGATAGAAAACCCTTCATGAACTTAGCATAGCTCGGCATCTGTTCTAAAGCTTCAGCAAAAGGTATGTTGATATGCAGCTTCTTGAAAACTTCCAAAAACTTGGAAAATTGCTTGTCGAACTTATGTTTTTGAAGCATTTTAGGATATGGCGGAGGTGGGTAAACCTGTTTATCCCCTATATTACCCTCAGGAGGATTGCTTTCAACGGCTTTCTTCTTCGGTTCCACCTCGGCATCATTCTACAACAGTTTTTCAGCTACAATCTCATTTTCTGGATTTGGCAAAGGTGCAAATGCACCTGCATTCTGGATAGAGTTTTCAGACTCTTCGTTTTGCTGAATTTGGGGGCTTGCGACCTTTTCGGACCTCAAGGTGATGGCGTTCACCTGTTCGTTAACTTCTCTCTTGCCTAGATTGGCTTCTGTATCACTAGGAAGTGTTCCTTATGGTAAATTCAATAAGACGTTAGTAATTTGCCCTATTTAGTTCTCCAGAGTCTTGATAGAAATAGCCTGGCTTTGGCATATAAGAGCCTGGTTTTTGCACATAAGCTGCAACTCCTCCAATTCAGATTTTTCATTCAAATATAGACCTGCACCTCCATAATTTTGTTGTTGAAGTTGGAGTTTTTGTCTTGGTGCATATTGCGGTTGTTGAAAAACAGAAGGGTTGAATTGCTTTGCTGTATACTGCTGATAAGGCTGTTGCATCGCACTCTGAATTTTGCTCTAGCTGAAGTCAGGATGATTCCAGTTGTTAGGATGATAAGTGGATGGAACTGGTTGCTGCGATCTATGAAAGTTGCTCACAAACTGAGCCGATTTACTAGATATTGTGCATTGCTCCATCGTATGCGAATCTGCATACAACTCACAAACACTGGTTATCTGATTAACACCATATTTATCCAGAAAATAGATCTTCATAGACAACGCCTTTAGTTGAGCTGTATCCACTTTCAGAACTCCTGCTACCTTGCCCTGTGGCATCTCTGGGTTGGATACTGATATTCATTAGCAGCCATCAGTTCAGTTATACCATAAGCTTACTCATTGCTTTTTGCCCATAATGCTCCACCTAATGCTGCATCAAGTATGGGTCTAGATTGTGCTCCAAAACCATTGTAAAAATAATTGATGATCATCCAATTAGGCATGCCATGATGAGGATACTTTCTATGCATCTCCTTGTAGCGCTCCCAAGATTCATATAGAGATTCTCCCGATTGCTGTGCAAATTGAGTGAGAGTGTTTCTGATTGCAGTTGTCTTCACCATAAGGAAGAATTTAGTTAGAAACTTCTGAGCAAGATCCTCCCAAGTGGTGATAGAACCTGCTGGTAAAGAATGTAACCAGCACTTAGCTTTATCCCTCAGAGAGAATGGGAAAAGCCTCAGCTTTATAGCATCTTCAGACACAATATTGAACTTGAAGGTGTCACAGATATCGATGAAATCCCTAATGTGCATATTGGGATCCCCATTGGAGAACCCCCAAACTGGACTGAAATTTATACAAGCTGTGCTAGCCTTGATTTCAAAAGTATTAGCCGTGATGGCTGGTCTGACAATGCTAGACTAAATGTCATTGATCTTCGGTTGAGAATAATCCATCAAAGCTTTCGGATTTGCTACTAGTTCTCCCATTGCAATGATAACTAGAGTACCTGAAACACACGACTAAAGTAAACCTTGTAAGTAAGAGAGTTCGAGTCAATGAACTTTAACAACCAATGATGTCAAGCACATAAACTATAAATTATCACCGAGTCCCCGGCAGCGGCGCCAAAAACTTGTTAGGGCGGAAACACGCGCTAAAATTACACGCAAGTATACGCGTTCACAAGTAGTATAAGATATAAATCAGATTCGTACCCACAGAGACTCTTTTTAGTTAACTTAAGATTATGCACCTATGCAACAGTGGTATGGCTATCGCTCAATGCTAAGACAATAACAAGTTGAGATGTTTATCACTAAGATTAAACTAACATGCAATTAACTAAGAATAAAAGTAATTGAATTAACTATATGAGACAAACATGAGATTCTAACTTCATTAAATACATTATTCAAAGTCATTTTTCTTAACCTTAATATGCAATGGTGATGACAACTAATCAGATAACACGAAACTAGTAAACACCAACTTTCGTTGTACGAATACCCTACTACCATGTTGGGGGAACACACACAAGTATAGAACCAAATAAACAATACAAAACACACACTCAATATATGACGCGGAAAAATCCACGTCCCAACTTGTATTATTAATCAAAACAATTATCAATAATACAATCAATCTCACCAAACGGTATTTACTCAAGCGATACTTAAGTCAAACAATACTCAAGCATACATTAAAACAATAACATGACTATGTATATATAGCCATCACAAACTTAGCCAACAAGACATACCTAATCTGATTACAATAATAATTGTCTACCCATACAATTATTACCTATTCCCATTATAATAATAATTGTCAATACATACAATTATTACCCAACTCAATTATGATTTATATCACCAAGCCCATACTACCTATTGGGTTTAACCCCAACAATCCTCCCCTTCAACCCTATATGATTTCATGCACAACCGAATTAACGGTCACCATCGACCCATCGACGTCGATCGCCCAATACCTCCCCTTGAACAATAACCCCTCCTTCTAGTACAAAAATATTTCTCTTATCTTTTCGACCTTTGAGTATCTCTAAATCTCCTTTAGTGACTTTCAACATACTATTCTTCATCATAACAGTATATCCCAAATTAACTAATTTACCCAACAAAATTATATTTTGATTTAACTCCGGTATGTATCTTACTTGAGTTAACTTCTGAACATGACCGTTCTTACGTTTCATTGTTACCTCACCAATGCCAGCAACCTTTACCGTTTTACCATTCGGTAAAGTTACAATCTTTCCCTCACACTTTTTGTAGGACGAGAACCACTCCCTCCTACCACATATGTGATGAGAACATCCCGAGTCAAGCACCCATTCTTCTTTTGATCCCTTCTCTTCTTGAACCAAAAGAACATCTTCATCAGTTTCTACAAATGAAACACTACCCCCTCGATTTTTCTTCAACTCTCTCAAGTGTTCTCTTGCCTTTGGACACATAAATTGTATATGACCCATTTCCTCACAATAAAAACACCTGATATTAGGGTTATGTTTCTTAACATACTTCTTTTCCGTGTCATGCACACGTACCACGAATACACTTCCATCATATGTGTCACTCGATTCTTGTTTCATCAATCTTTCGGCCTCTAGAAGAACAACAACAGTCTCATCCAAATATAACTTCATTTTCCCAACCAGTAAAGAAGTCATCACAGTATTATACTTCTTCGGTAGAGACACTAGTAGTAGAACAGCTTTGTCCTCATCCTTCAATTTTTCATCCAAATTGTTCAGCTGGTTGATTAAGCCATTAAAACGATTCAGATGATCTCTTAAATCTCCGTCTTCTGCCATCTTGAGCCCGAACAAATATTTCTTGAGAAACAACTTGTTGGCCAAAGACTTTGAGTGATAAGTCTTCGTTAACTAATCCCACAAATTCTTGGGATTGTCCTCTTCAAGAACATCATACTTGATTTCCGGTGCAAAGGCCAACCGGATCGTTGATGCCGCACATAACTTCATGTCTCCCCACTTTGTATCATCAACTTCAGTGGGATTCTTCCCTCCGAGAGTCGCATATAACCCTCATTGAATTAACAGATCTTTTATCGTGCTTTGCCACAAGGTAAAATTGTTTCTTCCATTAAACAATTCAATCTCAAATCCCCCAACCTTCTCCATCATGAACCTTGGCTCTTGATACCAATTGTTAGGGGGAACACACACAAGTATAGAACCAAATAAAAAATACAAAATACACACTCAATATATGACGCAGAAAAACCCACGTCCCAACTTGTATTATTAATCAAAACAATTATCAATAATACAATCAATCTCACCAAACGGTATTCACTCAAGCGATACTTAGGTCAAACAATACTCAAGCATACATCAAAACAATAACAAGACTATGTATATATAGCCATCACAAACTTAGCCAACAAGAAATACCTAATATGATTACAATAATAATTGTCTACCCATATAATTATTACCCATTCCCATTATAATAATAATTATCAATACATACAGTTATTACCCGACTCAATTATGATTTATATCACCAAATCCATACTACCTATTGGGTTTAACCCCAACATACTATACATCCATAAAAGAGATAGAAGCTGAATAAACACCAATTATGTTGAGAACCTATATGTCTATAGAATTTGACAACATAAAGGTTGAATGCGCAAGTTATCTATCGTGATTACATAGAGCAAGTAAGATGGTTAAAATTACTTATGAATCATGCATAATAAATACATGAACCTATGCTAGCATGGTAAGTTCTAAATCTCTATATTCACTGTCGCTTCAATAGAGATTAACACGTTATCTTATATGTTAGCTACGCACATAAGACGAATAAGCACAACCAATACTAGGATATCAATCAATCACCACACACAAAGATATTGAAATAATTTAACTATAGAAATCCATAAGTAAATCCGTTAGAACCCCACGACAACGATTAGTTCATAACCAAACTCATCGTCACCATGGGTTTCGATGAAAACATGATAATAAACAATATAAGAGTACTAGGGTTCAGAGTCAAATCAAAAACAAGCATCTAAAATATCAACTATATTGAAGAATACAAAATAATCTTCTTCTCCGTAGCCGTCTTGTGCTCTCTAGGTCTTCGTATTGCTCTCCCTGGTCTCTTTGTCGTTAAAAACGTCTTTTTATTGGTATATATAAGCCCCTAGTGGACCTTGTCCCTCAAAATCATCAATTTCTACTAAAATCAGGATTCTGGGGAAAAAAGGGCGGGGCGCTGGTTTTGGGGGCGGCCGCGCAGGGTTTCTGGATTTTTCTGCTGATTCTTCTTTTGGCTGTATCTTGAGTTCTGCTCATCAGAATTAGGCGATTCAACTGCCCACGTGAAGCTAACAAGATTATCTTCAACTTGAGAATGGCCTAGGCTTCCAATAGCTCTTTTTAGCATATTTCCTTGAAAAGCTCCTTTTTTCATTTAACTGATTCCTGAAATGCTATAACACAAAACATATCAAAAATACCAACAACTTGAGTCCAAAATATCAACTTAAGCTTATAATGAAGCGTTCCAAGTAGATATTGTAATAACCCCCAAAATTTTCAACTTTTTGTAACCCTTATGAATAGTGTTTTAGCTGAATGAGAAAACTTTTCATGCCACACTATGTAGGGGTTCTGTTATGGATATTCTGAGATTTTATTAGTACTCTACATGGTATATAAGTGTATGTAAAGATCGTCAGAATCCAATACCGAACACTTTGATTTTTCCCGGAAATCCATTAGATACGAAAAGAATTGAGTATAAGGTAACAGGATAAAAAGGATTTAAATTAAAGGATTATAAGAGAGGATCATAAAAGGAATATAATATATTGAGAATGGTTAAGGGAACCTAAGTAATAAGATCCCGGGTATGATCCCTCAAACGATAAACGAAAACGAAAGTTAAGCGAACCGTATAATAGATCAGCGGTCATTAGGCAAACAATTAGGAAGTTAATCAAAGGGATTAGAGAGGATGATGTCACCCAACCAATGAGAAGAGGACAAGGAGGGGAAGATGACATCATAGCATGACATAAGCATGACATGGGAAGGAAGGAGATGTGGTTGAAGTAGAACCACACAAAGTTAAGGCTAAAAAGGTAATTAACCAAAACAAAAACAAAATTACATCCACCAAGCCAAACAAATCATTTCATCAAAACAAAAGAAATCTATTTCTCTTCAACGAAAGCTTGCTCTCGGCTTTTTACAATTTCAAAGGAAAGAATTTTCAAAATCCAAGATCCAAGCCTCCTAAATTGGTAAGATAATTCCCTAGTGTTCCTTATGCATATATATGGCTATATTATGAGTTTAAGCATCCCATTCATTCTCTATCTTCTCCAATAAATCAATGAAGAAGACAATGAATAGTGATTTCAAGGTTTTTAACTTGATTTTTCTTGCTTTTCCTTTAAGATCCAAGCTTTCCTAAGACTCATCAAGGCTTCCTAAGGCTTCCTAGCTACTCACACCACTTCAAGGAAGGTATATCATCTCCAAACCCTAGCTTTAATTTGTATATTAGGTTGATTTTGGTTGTTAGAGTAAAGAGTAGCTTTAAACTTGTTTGTTTAAGAGTTTGGGTTGGAATGGTGGAGATTGGAATGTTGAAATCTTATGATTTGATTAAAGAATGTAGTATAGTTTAAATTCAAGTTTTAGGATTAAGTAAATTGATTATAATGAGTTGATTTGGGGTTGTTGTAAAGTAATATGGATGGAGTTTTGATTGGATTGTGAATTGGGGTTGAATTGTGGTTGTTTTGAATTGGTTTAAATTTGGGAAATCGCGTAAACATAGCCGTCGTAATGTCTGATTTACTTAAGACTGCTTTTGTTCATAACATTTGGAGCCGAGAACTCCCTGCTAGATTACGACCATTTCCATTTTTAGATAGTTCATGTTACGAGCTTCGTTTTGATATGTAGTTCATTTGATTCCGATGTACGGTTTAGGAGAAACGACCGTTTTAAGTAACGGCGTTTCGCAAACGAAACTTTTCCCCTCGCCTTACTTTGAAACATAGGTTAAAGACCAAAAAGGGTTAATTAGTGTATGAAACAATTATGGTAAGAGTGTTAGGCAGTTGGTAAGACACTCGCGAAGGAATCGCCTTAAAACTCGTAATGGTTAAATTATTAAAAATGGTGGAGCCGAGGGTACTCGAGTGACTTAAGAGAATCAGTAAGCGCAAAACAAGCGTTAGAGTCTAAGTTAGTTAAAGTATAGATTTACAAGTGACTTTGGTTTAATTCCAACTTACTTGTTGTTTATAGGTTACCAGACTCGTCCCGAGCCTTTTATCACCCCCAGTCGCTCAGGCAAGTTTTCTACCCGTTATACTGTTGTTTTTATGTATACACTTGTATATGCATTATCTTGTAATAGATTCATGATGGTTATATTAGCAAATTCTTGCGATATATTGTAGCATGTGATATGGTACATATGCATGCCTGTTTCGTATTCTTGCCATAAATATATCTGTTGGTTCAGTTGATAATACCTATGCTAGAGAATAGCGGTAATTTGCATATATCCTTAGTATAGGGACCCAAAGGTGAAAGCATTTTTTAAAACCGGGAGTCGAGGATCCCGAGTAGATTTTATATATATATATTTTATATATATATATATATGGTAATAGTTTTCAAAACTATTAATCGAATAAGGTTTATTCGATAACTTTATTTTATTAATGAATATTATCTTGAATATTCATTCGAGGACTTATGACTCCTTTATATTATTTATTGAATATTACTTGGATATTCATTTGAGGATGTATGACTCCTTTATTTTATTTAATGAATATTATTTATAATATCCATTCGAGGTATTATGACTCCGCTTATTATTTATTAATATTCTTTATTTATTAAAGAATAATGGTCGATAATCAAACTTACTTTTGATATTCAAATAAAGATATTACTTTCGTATAAGTATATCTTTGATTATTTACTATTCATTTCAAGTTTAAGTTTTCCAACTTCTACCTCAATTACTCTTTATGGGAATATTATTTAAATAATAATATTCAGATATTTCTTTATATTGAGACTGATTTACTTTATTAAATCAGCATTATTCCAAACACTCTTTAAAGTGTTTTCAAGTCTTTAAAATGATTTTCAAAAGTTAGAGTGGATCCCAAAACTCATTTTTATATTTAAGATCTTCCTTTTAAAAAGGGGATTTAAATACTCGCTCAAAACCGGAGAGATCCGGCTCTGTGGTGTATTTTATATTCGCAACAAGGTTGTTGTCTTGATAAAAGAGTTTTTGATTACTTACCCAACACTCGGGAAGTAAAATTCTTGGAACAAGTTAATCCATTAACAGGCATCACCTGGGAAATATCGGTGAGTTTTCCTTTCCAACTAGATACGACTTCTTGGTGGAGCCGTATCAACAAGTTTCTACTTGGGGAAAGTGGGGACGAGCTTTACATTTCAGAGTCATGGATTTCATCTGAACTAGGAGTGGCGTAAGTGGTCGAGTAGCGTCGGCCCAGCCTTATTATATTGGCCCCAATGGCCTGGAAGTTCCACTAAGGCGGTCCATTCCTTAGGAGTTCAGTGTTCGGTTGACAAGTAAATCCGACAGGTTCTCCTCTACATGTAGAAAATGGTGGGGTTGTACTACTACGACTGATCATCGTAAGTGGTCTTCCTGGCATGGCAAACTCCCGTAATGAGTTCATCATCCATTTGGATAATTCTGCAACACTACCCGTAGCATTTCGATCGAAAGGCTACTAATGGGTGGTTGCCGAAGCATTGACAGGGTCAAACAGTTTTATTGGTGTATCCATTGAATGAAGTATCTCGTAACTTCATTTTTTTTCAAAATATTTCAAAGATCAAATATTTTCAAGTTTTATTTGTGGTCTCATCTATGGGATGACCTCTTGAATCTTATTATACTTGGAACAGTAGTAGTTCCAGTAGATTCTAAAATGGTATAAATGTAGCGAAGTAATTGGTAACTTCATCTTCTTTTAAAACTTATACCTAGTAAGTAATTACCTTACACATGATAAAAGATTCTAGTAAGTATCCATTTAGATACTTGTATTATTGTTATCACTATATATTATCTTGCGAGCTGTAAGGCTCACTCTTGCTTTATTTCTTCATCACACAACAACAGTTAGGAAAGATGGCCAGACTCCAGCAGACCCAGCGCAAGCGCGTGGGAAGCGTCCCGCGTCTTCCCGTTGATGTTGTAGCTGCTATAGCTGCAGAGGTAGATCTATTGATAGATCAGGCATTCTACTTTTGAGAATCAATTATGTATAATTATAACTTGTGGCAGATAATGGCAATTAACTGTAAATTTATCAAGTAATCATTTTGGGTTGTAATAACTTTTAATTGTGGATTCAAGGACTTGTACTTATTTCAATTTCATCTCTGAGACTATAACGGGTTGTGGTGTGTGTTAGTGTGGGGTCACAACATAAGGTTATTTATTATTAATTAAGTGAAGTGATATTGTGGAAAGACCGTGACGACCCCGAATCTGGGGGTGTTACAGAAATGGTATCAGAGCTAAGCGTTATAAACCTCAGAGATGATGCGACGATATAATAACAAACTCACAAAGATAATAAGAACTCTTGCCAAGTTCATGGTCGGACTACTTAAAGTAGTGCTGACAGTTAAAACCCTTACGGGAACCCTTATAAGTATCATGATAGTAACTTAGCTCGTTTAATGTGTAGGCGCCTGAGATAGAGGACCCTGAGATGTTCGAGCGTGAGCATGATGAGGCACTGCTAGATGTTGAGGATCAGGAGGAGCCTGAGATGGAGGAGGATGAGGAGGACCCCTCAGAGGAGTCAGAGACGGAGGTCATTGCTATTTCAGATGAGGAGGACCCCTCAGAGGAGTCAGAGACAGAGGTCATTGCTATTCCAGATGAGGAGGACCCGGATGAGGTCCCAGTAGCTGAGGAGCGTGTCGGACCTATGGTAGTGTATGCTGGTACCCCTTTACCCATACTTCCGGTGGTCAGAGCTCCTACCCCTCCACCACTATCTTGGATCCCTTATGATGACAGCTCAGAGACCCATACTTCCGAGCCTAGGCAGACTGAGGAGGCACCCCCAGCGGCTCCGAATTCACCACCTCTTGACCCTGCCCACAGGCAGTCTTCGTTAGCCCACGGCTATGTTCAGGATGTACTGAGGACCCGAGTGGCTGTTGCCGAGGCCCGACTGGATGAGGCCAGGAGGGAGTTGGATGCGGAGAGGGCGGGCAGGCGTACCCGAGCTTATGAGACTAGGGCTTCTATAACCCGATCCTTGAGGAGGGAGCTTACGGGGATAGAGCTCACATCCCGAGCGAGGCTCAGATCGCTCCAGGGGGACAGGCATGGTAGGATCTCCAGGCGGCAGGCCAACTATATCTTCCATCGTGCGATGGAAAGGGTATGGGAGCTGACCCGCTCCGGTGTGTGATTCAGGATTGACGATGGAATAGTCTAGTTGTCTAGTTAGCCAAGGCCTTAGTAAGAGCCAATTTTCCGGGATAGTTGACTTGTATATAACATCTCTTTTTCTGACTAGACAGATAGACTCTTGTGTATCACTTTTGGGACAGATGGTTGTAGCACTGTTGTACTTTTGACCAGATCAAACTATATATTTCTCGCATTATGTATATATTTGTTTCCTTTCAGTTCAGTTCCTTAGTGACGAGATCACTGTTTTTATCATTATTATTACTGCACTTCGTATAAGAACTGTCATAAAAGAATAAAATTGCGAGATACATTCTCCCCATTATAAAATTGTGCAAGACACAATGTTTTATTTGATTGTGACCTAACGTTGAATTTCCCAATAATTTTTTTTATTATCAGTATCATGCCGCCAAGAAAGATTGGAACTAGGGCGAACCCTGGATCTGAGGACCAGGGAAGCCATAACCAGGATGATAGGAACCAGGAACACAGTGAAGAGGAAGACGAGGATTATGTGGAACAAGATGACTCCCTGTATGAAGAGGAAAAGGAAATATATGATGTTGAGGGATTTGAGATAGAGGCTGAAGAAGGAGAAACTGAGGTTGAGCAACCAGTACCAAACCCAGGCATGGATCCCATGGGCCAGTTCATGCAACTCCTAAGGCAGAACTTGGAATGTCAACCCAACCCACCCCCTCAAGGAAATAACAATGCTGTGGCAAACTTTTTCAGGGGTTTTAAGTCCCTTAAGCCCCCTGAGTTCCACGGATTAGCCGACCCAGTTGAGGCAAGGGCATGGTTAAAGGAAATGGAGAAATCCTTTGAGATTCTGAGTATCGATGAGGCACAGAAGACTGTATTTGCTACCTACCTTTTGAAAGGAGAGGCTAACTACTGGTGGGAGACCAAGAAAAACATGGAGACAGGTGCTATTATAACCTGGGAGAGATTCAGTCAGTTGTTTCTGGGAAAGTATTTCCTGAGGTTTATGGAAAACCAGATGGAGCTCAAGTTCTTGGAGCTAAAGCAGAATAACTTGTATGTAGCAGAGTACGAAGCGAAATTTACTGAGTTATCAAGGTTTGTGCCGGAGTTTGTGAGCACCGAGGAAAAGAAAGCTAGGAGGTTTCAGCAGGGACTGAAACCGTGGATTCAGAATAGGGTGGCAATCCTTGAGCTTACGGATTATGCCACTCTGGTGCAAAAGGCAACGATTGTAGAAGCCGGAAGTGAACAGATGTAGAAGGAAAGGGAGAAGAAGGGAATAAAGAGGAAAAGTATGAGCATGGGTGGAGGTTCCACAGGAAGGAGCTTCCCAACTAGATTTAATCGAGGAGCAGTGTCCCTACCGGGAAAGAACACTGGGTTTAAGCGACCAATGAGCGTGAGTGTGAGCCAGAACGGCCAGAAGTCAAGAATGTCCTATTCCAACCAGTCTCGACCCCTATTGCCAGCCTGTAACACTTGTGGAAGGATGCACACTGGGGAGTGTAAAGGAAAGCCAGTAACCTGCTTTAAGTGCGGTCGGGAAGGTCACTATTCTCATAAATGCCCTTCATCAGCCCCTGCCGTCATTCCAACCACCACTTGTCATCAGTGTGGATGCCCGGGTCATTGGAAGAGGGAATGCCCAATGAACAAACCAGCAGCTTTAGGAGCCAGCAGGGCTGCCTCCAATAAGCCACCTACTGCGAGGACTTTTAACATGACAGTCCAGGATGCTATGAAAGACTCAGATGTGATAGCAGGTACCCTTTCTCTAAATTCAGTCAGTGCAAACATTTTATTTGATTCGGGAGCAACTAAATCTTTTATATCAAGGGACTTTGCGCGTAAATTAAGACTTAAAGCTGAACCCTTGATAGAACCCTTACAAGTAGAAATAGCCAATCATGAAATTATTCCTGTTAACCAGATTCACCCAGCCTATGAGATAGGCATAGGGGAACAATCTTTTAGTGTTGATCTGATCCCTTTTAAATTAGGGGAGTTTGATGTAATTTTGGGAATGGACTGGCTATCTAGTAATGATGCTCAGATAGACTGTAAAGGGAAGAAAGTTAAGTTAAATATCCCAGGGAAGAAAGAAGTTATATTTAGAGGAAAGAGGCAGACGCAGAAATTTTTGACTATGGCCCAGGCCAGAAGGATGCTACGTAAAGGAAATGAGGCCTACCTAGCCTATGTGGTGGACACGCAGAAGGAGGTGCCTAACTTACAAGATATTCCAGTAGTCAACGAATTTGAAGATGTATTCCCACAAGACCTTCCGGGATTACCACCCGATAGAGTGATTGAATTTTCTATTGAATTGGCTCCCGGGACGGCGCCAGTTTCAAAAGCACCTTACCAGTTAGCTCCGTTAGAAATGAAGGAATTAGCTATCCAATTGCAGGAACTCTTGGATAAGGGTATGATAAGACCCAGTGTGTCTCCGTGGGGAGCACCAGTTTTATTTGTTAAGAAGAAAGATGGGAGCATGAGGCTGTGCATCGACTATCGAGAGTTGAACAAGCTAACCATAAAGAACAGGTACCCATTACCTAGAATAGACGATCTGTTCGACCAGCTAAAGGATGCTGTTTATTTTTCCAATATTGACCTAGAGAACTGGATATCACCAACTAAAGATTAAACCCGAAGATATTTCCAAGACAGCGTTCCGTACCAGGTATGGGCATTATGAGTTCTTGGTAATGTCCTTTGGATTAACCAACGCCCCAGCGGCTTTCATGGATTTAATGAATAGAGTATTTAAGAAGTACTTGGACAAGTGTGTGATAGTTTTTATCTGATATTTTGATCTACTCCAGGACTGAGGCAGAACATGCAAAGCATTTGAGGATAGCTCTAGGAATACTCAGAGAGGAGCAGTTGTATGCCAAATTCTCGAAGTGTGAATTCTGGCGGAATGAAGTACAGTTTTTAGGACATGTGATCAATAAAGAAGGAGTATTGGTCGACCCCTCCAAGATAGAGGCGGTCTCAAATTGGGAAAGGCCAACCACACCCACAGAGGTAAGGAGTTTCATAGGATTGGCCGGCTACTATCGTAGATTTGTACAGGACTTTGCGAAGATCGCAGCCCCTTTGACACGACTTACTCGTAAGACAGAGAAGTTTGAATGGACGGAGAAATGCGAGAACAGTTTTCAAGAATTAAAGAAAAGGTTAGTAACGGCCCCGGTGTTGGCATTGCCGGACAGAAAAGGAGATTTTATGATATATAGTGACGCGTCACACAAAGGATTAGGGTGTGTGCTTATGCAGCACGGTAAAGTGATTGCGTATGCATCGAGACAACTGAAGGAATACGAGATTAGATATCCTACTCATGACCTTGAGCTCGCGGCAATAGTATTTGCCTTAAAAATTTGGAGGCACTACTTGTATGAAGAGAAGTGCGAGATTTTCACAGACCATAAGAGCCTCAAGTACATATTTACGCAGAAAGAGCTCAACATGCGCCAGAGGAGATGGTTAGAACTAATCAAGGACTATGATTGTGAGATTCTCTATCATCCGGGGAAAGCCAATGTGGTGGCTGACGCCCTTAGTAGAAAGGAAAGACTCAGAATGATAACGACTTCGGAAGAATTGATAAGGGATTTTGAGAGAATGGAAATAGAAGTAAAGGTAACCGGAACCGGAACTGAAAAGCTTTTTGAGATCTCAATGCAGCCAGAGTTATTGGAAAAGATCCGATTGTGCCAAGAGAAAATAATGAATGAAGGCAGAAAGTCAATGACTGGAGAGGAGATCCATACTGAGAAAGATGATAAAGGGATAATGAGGTACTCCTACCGGATTTGGGTTCCGAACGTTCAAGAGCTTAGAGATGAGATTTTGGATGAAAGCCATAGTTCAAGGTATTCCATTCACCCGGGAAGTACCAAGATGATTTGAAGGAATATTACTGGTGGCCCAACATGAAGAGGGACGTAGCAGAATGGGTAAACAAATGTTTGGCTTGCCAAAGAGTAAAGGCAGAGCACCAGAGACCCAGTGGACTTTTACGACCCCTGGAGATTCCCGAGTGGAAATGGGAACAGATAGCGATGGATTTTGTTGTAGGCTTGCCAAGGACGAAAGCCAATCATGACGCCATATGGGTAATTATAGACCGACTGACAAAGTCAGCCCATTTCATTCCTATCAATGAGAGATACACAGTCGATAGACTGGTGGACATTTACCTTAAGGAAATAGTGACGCGACATGGAGTCCCAGCGTCCATTGTCTCAGACCGAGACCCCAGGTTCAACTCCAGATTTTGGAGGAGCTTTCAAGAATGTGCGGGGACCAAGTTAAATATGAGTACCGCGTACCATCCCCAGACGGATGGGCAGAGTGAAAGGACCATCCAGACACTAGAGGATATGTTGAGAGTCTGTGCAATAGACCTTAAAGGAAGTTGGGATGACCACTTGTCGTTGATCGAGTTTTCTTATAACAATAGCTTTCATGCTAGCATCGGAATGCCGCCTTATGAGGCCCTGTACGGAAGAAGTTGTCGATCTCCCTTATAATGGGATGAAGTAGGAGAGCGGAAGATGCTCGGACCCGAAGTGGTCCAAAGAACCAAAGACATAGTGGATCTTATCAGAGGACGGCTTGTAGCAGCCCAAGACAGACAGAAGAAATATGCAGACCTAGCCCGAAAGGACAAGGAATATGAAGTCGGGGACTTAGTACTGCTAAAGGTATCCCCTTGGAAGGGATTAATGAGGTTCGGAAAGAAAGGAAAACTAAGCCCAAGGTACATTGGACCTTTTGAGATATTAAGACGGATTGGAAAGTTAGCTTACGAGCTAGCCTTACCCCCTAACTTGCAACAAGTTCATAATGTGTTCCATGTGTCAATGCTAAGGAAGTATCATCGGGATGCCAGACACATAGTAGAGTACGAGCAGGTGGATATGCAACCAGATCTGACTTACGTGGAGAAGCCAGTAAGGATTATAGATAAGAAGGAGCAGGTGCTTCGGAACAAAGTGATCAAGCTAGTCAGAGTACTATGGCAGAATCATAATGTAGAAGACTCAACTTGGGAACTAGAGAGCGCAATGCTAGAAAAGTACCCCCATTTATTTTCTATTTGATTCCGGGACGGAATCCTTTTAAGGAGGGGAGACTGCAATAACCCCCAAAATTTTCAACTTTTTGTAACCCTTATGAATAGTGTTTTAGCTGAATGAGAAAACTTTTCATGCCATACTATGTAGGGGTTCTGTTATGGATATTCTGAGATTTTATTAGTACTCTACATGTTATATAAGTGTATGTAAAGATCGTCAGAATCCAATACCGAACACTTTGATTTTTCCCGGAAATCCATTAGATACGAAAAGAATTGAGTATAAGGTAACAGGATAAAAAAAGATTTAAATTAAAGGATTATAAGAGAGGATCATAAAATGAATATAATATATTGAGAAAGGTTAAGGGAACCTAAGTAATAAGATCCCGGGTATGATCCCTCAAACGATAAACGAAAACGAAAGTTAAGCGAACCGTATAATAGATCAGCGGTCATTAGGCAAACAATTAGGAAGTTAATCAAAGGGATTAGAGAGGATGATGTCACCCAACCAATGAGAAGAGGACAAGGAGGGGAAGATGACATCATAGCATGACATAAGCATGACATGGGAAGGAAGGAGATGTGGTTGAAGTAGAACCACACAAAGTTAAGGCTAAAAAGGTAATTAACCAAAACAAAAACAAAATTACATCCACCAAGCCAAACAAATCATTTCATCAAAACAAAAGAAATCTATTTCTCTTCAACAAAAGCTTGCTCTCGGCTTTTTACAATTTCAAAGGAAAGAATTTTCAAAATCCAAGATCCAAGCCTCCTAAATTGGTAAGATAATTCCCTAGTGTTCCTTATGCATATATATGGCTATATTATGAGTTTAAGCATCCCATTCATTCTCTATATTCTCCAATAAATCAATGAAGAAGACAATGAATAGTGATTTCAAGGTTTTTAACTTGATTTTTCTTGCTTTTCCTTTAAGATCCAAGCTTTCCTAAGACTCCTCAAGGCTTCCTAAGGCTTCCTAGCTACTCACACCACTTCAAAGAAGGTATATCATCTCCAAACCCTAGCTTTAATTTGTATATTAGGTTGATTTTGGTTGTTAGAGTAAAGAGTAGCTTGAAACTTGTTTGTTTAAGAGTTTGGGTTGGAATGGTGGAGATTGGAATGTTGAAATCTTATGATTTGATTAAAGAATGTAGTATAGTTTAAATTCAAGTTTTAGGATTAAGTAAATTGATTATAATGAGTTGATTTGGGGCTGTTGTAAAGTAATATGGATGGAGTTTTGATTGGATTGTGAATTGGGGTTGAATTGTGGTTGTTTTGAATTGGTTTAAATTTGGGAAATCGCGTAAACATAGCCGTCGTAATGTCTGATTTACTTAAGACTGCTTTTGTTCATAACATTTGGAGCCGAGAACTCCCTGCTAGATTATTACCATTTCCATTTTTAGATAGTTCATGTTACGATCTTCGTTTTGATATGTAGTTCATTTGATTCCGATGTACGGTTTAGGAGAAACGACCGTTTTAAGTAACGGCGTTTCGCAAACGAAACTTTTCCCCTCGCCTTACTTTGAAACATAGGTTAAAGACCAAAAAGGGTTAATTAGTGTATGAAACAATTATGGTAAGAGTGTTAGGCAGTTGGTAAGACACTCGCGAAGGAATCGCCTTAAAACTCATAATGGTTAAATTATTAAAAATGGTGGAGCCGAGGGTACTCGAGTGACTTAAGAGAATCAGTATGCGCAAAACAAGCGTTAGAGTCTAAGTTAGTTAAAGTATAGATTTACAAGTGACTTTGGTTTAATTCCAACTTACTTGTTGTTTATAGGTTACCAGACTCGTCCCGAGCCTTTTATCACCCCCAGTCGCTCAGGCAAGTTTTCTACCCGTTATACTGTTGTTTTTATGTATACACTTGTATATGCATTATCTTGTAATAGATTCATGATGGTTATATTAGCAAATTCTTGCGATATATTGTAGCATGTGATATGGTACATATGCATGCCTGTTTCGTATTCTTGCCATAAATATATCTGTTGGTTCAGTTGATAATACCTATGCTAGAGAATAGCGGTAATTTGCATATATCCTTAGTATAGGGACCCAAAGGTGAAAGCATTTTTTAAAACCGGGAGTCGAGGATCCCGAGTAGATTTTATATATATATATTTTATATATATATATATATGGTAATAGTTTTCAAAACTATTAATCGAATAAGGTTTATTCGATAACTTTATTTTATTAATGAATATTATCTTGAATATTCATTCGAGGACTTATGACTCCTTTATATTATTTATTGAATATTACTTGGATATTCATTTGAGGATGTATGACTCCTTTATTTTATTTAATGAATATTATTTATAATATTCATTCGAGGTATTATGACTCCGCTTATTATTTATTAATATTCTTTATTTATTAAAGAATAATGGTCGATAATCAAACTTACTTTTGATATTCAAATAAAGATATTACTTTCGTATAAGTATATCTTTGATTATTTACTATTCATTTCAAGTTTAAGTTTTCCAACTTCTACCTCAATTACTCTTTATGGGAATATTATTTAAATAATAATATTCAGATATTTCTTTATATTGAGACTGATTTACTTTATTAAATCAGCATTATTCCAAACACTCTTTAAAGTGTTTTCAAGTCTTTAAAATGATTTTCAAAAGTTAGAGCGGATCCCAAAACTCATTTTTATATTTAAGATCTTCCTTTTAAAAAGGGGATTTAAATACTCGCTCAAAACCGGAGGGATCCGGCTCTGTGGTGTATTTTATATTCGCAACAAGGTTGTTGTCTTGATAAAAGAGTTTTTGATTACTTACCCAACACTCGGGAAGTAAAATTCTTGGAACAAGTTAATCCATTACCAGGCATCGCCTGGGAAATATCGGTGAGTTTTCCTTTCCAACTAGATATGACTTCTTGGTGGAGCCGTATCAACAAGTTTCTACTTGGGGAAAGTGGGGACGAGCTTTACGTTTCAGAGTCATGGATTTCATCTGAACTAGGAGTGGTGTAAGTGGTCGAGTTGCGCCGGCCCAGCCTTATTATATTGGCCCAAATGGCCTGGAAGTTCCGCTAAGGCGGTCCATTCCTTAGGAGTTCAGTGTTCGGTTGACAAGTAAATCCGACAGGTTCTCCTCTACATGTAGAAAATGGTGGGGTTGTACTACTACGACTGATCATCGTAAGTGGTCTTCCTGGCACGGCAAACTCCCGTAATGAGTTCATCATCCATTTGGATAATTCTGCAACATTACCCGTAGCATTTCGATCGAAAGGTTACTAATGGGTGGTTGCCAAAGCATTGACAGGGTCAAACAGTTTTATTGGTGTATCCATTGAATGAAGTATCTCGTAACTTCATTTTTTTTCAAAATATTTCAAAGATCAATTATTTTCAAGTTTTATTTGTGGTCTCATCTATGGGATGACCTCTTGAATCTTATTATACTTGGAACAGTAGTAGTTCCAGTAGATTCTAAAATGGTATAAGTGTAGCGAAGTAATTGGTAACTTCATCTTCTTTTAAAACTTATACCCAGTAAGTAATTACCTTACACATGATAAAAGATTCTAGTAAGTATCCATTTAGATACTTGTATTATTGTTATCACTATATATTATCTTGCGAGCTGTAAGGCTCACTTTTGCTTTATTTCTTCATCACACAACAACAGTTAGGAAAGATGGCCAGACTCCAGCAGACCCAGCGCAAGCGCGTGGGAAGCGTCTCGCGTCTTCCCGTTGATGTTGTAGCTGATATAGCTGCAGAGGTAGATCTATTGATAGATCAGGCATTCTACTTTTGAGAATCAATTATGTATAATTATAACTTGTGGCAGATAATGGCAATTAACTGTAAATTTATCAAGTAATCATTTTGGGTTGTAATAACTTTTAATTATGGATTCAAGGACTTGTACTTATTTCAATTTCATCTCTGAGACTATAACGGGTTGTGGTGTGTGTTAGTGTGGGGTCACAGCATAAGGTTATTTATTATTAATTAAGTGAAGTGATATTGTGGAAAGAAAGACCGTGACGACCCGGATCCCTGACCCCGGATCTGGGGGTGATACAGATATAAAATCCACTTATCAGTTGAACTCTCTACCAACAGGTTCTATTGCGATATGGAAGGATCTTGTTCAGAAACTTCTTACTAAATTCTTCCCTACGTCAAAAACAGCTGCAATCAGGAATGCTCTTACTCAATTTACACAGCAGTTGGGATAATCTTTATGTGAAGCTTGGGAGTGCTACAAGGAGATGCTTAGGAAGTGTCTTCATCATGGAATGCCTGATTGGATGGTAATCAATTGCTTCCATAATGGGTTGGGAGCACAATCAAAACTGTGATATTCCGTATTTTTTTCAGAATTATTATTATTACTATTTTAATATATTTATGTGATTTTCTGATTTTGAAGGAGTAAAATGGTGGATATTTTATTCCTGTTTGATGATTTTATGTTATTAAATGGTAATGTGCTAATTGTTAAATGTTGTATCGATCCTTGTTAATTTCTGAAAATATTTATTTAAATGTTTCATTTTTAAAAGTTTATTTGAAAGTCGATCATTTTATTGATATCGGTAAATGAAGTTCGTTTTGTAATATTAGGGATTTAGTGGATATTCTGTCAGCTATGTGTTGTATGTAATATTAATTGTGTGTGACTCAGTTGTGATTGAGGATTATTTGCACTATTAATTACTGAGTCGTATCATTTTGTTTTTGTCTTTAAAAGTGATTTTATTAAAAATTTATTTTAATAAATATTTAAATTATCTTTAAAATTATTTTTATAATTTTATAATTTCAATAATTATTTATAGGAATTTATAAAATTTTGTTATTCCCTAACAATACAACAAGAATTACAGAAGAGGAATTGAATGTAATTCTGGCTACTTTTTCAAAATTTAAAAAACTGTTCTAACTGAATATATATAAGTGTTTGATTTGTAGAGTGCGGAATGAAAGACCTATATAAATTAAAACACAAAGTAATAAAAACACAAGCTTTTAAAACTTTCTGGTGGATTTGAATGTATCCACCAGAGATATATATATCAGTTTGAGAATAGCTTAAAATGGCTCACATCTACTTTACAAGTAGAACAAACAAACTACAGAGAAATTCTTGACAAGTACAGCTTTTTCTATCTCTCTTTAAAATGTGTTTGCATAGTTGAATGTGCTACTAGCTACACTTGGTTTATATATCACCAAGTTTACATGACAATTAGACAAGATAATAAAACAAAACATATCTAGTCTAACTCCATGCTGCCTCACTACTCTATTCCAGCTTCTTTGAATATCTTCACAATTGCAATGAAATGGTAATGCTTCTTTGTTCTCAAATTCCTTCTTAACAGGCTGCCACATTCCTTTTGCAAACACCCAACATATGTGACTGTGTTGTCACTGTCAACAGATATTTGAATTTGATCATCCGTCGGGTACATATTTGTCATCCATCGGGAAGCTTTGTTGATCATCCGTCGGGTAGCTTTGTTGATCATCCGTCGGGTAGCTATTTGTCACTTGACTCCATTTCACTTATACAGAATTACAAGACATCTCATATTTACAACTAATCAACCTATTCTGCATATCCACTAGTAGTCAACATGACTCATATACTCCTATAGAATCTACATAAAGTTGATTACGAAAATGTGCTATAATTCTTATTATTACATAAGCTACTCACTCGATGGATGTTAATTTGTCATCCATTCGGGAATGTAAAGTTTATCCGTCAAGACTATATTAGATCATCCGTCGAGTGCTACAAAATTCACTAAGTTAAATCTACTAAGGTGTTTTGTTTAATTTATCATCAAGTTCACAACATATTCCTAAAAATCTCCCTCAATTTATGTCTACTGGAATTGTAGCCATAAATTAGGAGAAACTTGATGATAACAAAATATCCTAAAGATACAGATTTAAAGGTAGTAGATAAAACTGATAAGTGCTATATTATTCACTGAAAAATGAACAAAGCAAAGTGTACAAAAAAGTTGCTCACAATCATTATCAAGGTGCTCCTCTAGTCTGAGCAGATAAATTGATTTCCTTGATTGTCTGGATTTCTTCCCAATCCTCCTGTTATTCTCTTCTATCTGATTTTGGAGTTGTCTGTGGAATTCAAGTTCATCAGCTTCAGATAAATCCAACATTTCTTGCATTTCCAAAAGAGTCTCATTGCTAGCGATACTCAGTTGGTCATCCAGTCTGAAGAATCTTTCAACTCCCTTATCATCCATGAATTCCATCAGCCAATAAGGCCTCAAATGCACTTTCTTTCCTGTGAAGGGAATAGACAGAGTTTTTGGAAGGGCATCTTTGGCTCTATTGCTCCTTAGCTCCTCTATTTTCTTTAGGACTATTCTCCTTACAGTCACATTTAATCCAAAGTTCTTCTTAAAGGATGAATATACCTTTATCAGTACAGATTGGCTTTCTTGAAGAATCCTGTAAAGTGGTAATGTGATCTCTTTCCCTCCCTTGTACTTGAACACTAGCCTTTCAGGAAGATGTCTATAAGCATCAATCCCTCTTACTTCTTCCAATTCTTCCAAGTAGAGGTTTATTTCAGAGAACTCCTTGATCTCACAGATGTATAAGAGATCTTCCTTGTTGACTGTGGGTTGAGATTGGGTTAGGGTCTTGGATCTGAGAGTCACAGGCTTCACTTTCTTGATTGCTCTAGTCTTCATTTTCTTTGGCTTATTGAAGATAGGAAAGTTTAGTTCAGGAATTGGAAAAATATCCCAATCTACTGGTTCATCCTTTAGAATTATGGGCTCACCATGAATATTCCTAGTTGGATCCACCACCTTGAAATCTTCAAATACCACTGAGGGTTTGGTTGTCTGAGTTGAAGTTATAGACCTTTTGGGAATGTAGTCTTCCATTTCATCATCACTAAAGTCCAATTTTCTTTTAGAGGGAAGCTTGTATCTGAATCTTCTTTTCTGTTATGGTGCATCTTGCACTTACTGATCTTGAGGTTCAGCAATTACAGATGGTTATGCAGAGATCTCTGTTGTAGTCTTCACAGTTTGAAGTTTGGCCAAGATAGCAGCTTGCTCCTTCTTTTGTTTGAGCTTCTTAGCATCTAAGGTAACCTGCTTCTTTTCTTTCCTGATTCTTTCCTTCACTTCCTTCTTAGTTTCTACAAACAGAGGGAGTCCAACCACCACACAAATTTCTTTACCATTTCTGTAAATTTTGGCAATTCTTCTTTTAAGCGCCGAATCAATAGGATCTTTGAAAAATACAATTGACCTAGACAACAGTTTCTTCTCATCTTGCCTAGGTGTCTCAAACACATTATCCATAGGATTTTTTTCTGAAAACTTTGAGTAGTTTCTTTTAGGCTTCAGGACCAGATTTGCCTTTGGAGACTTTATGCTGGATGTTTGACCCTTTCAGAAATCTGCTTGACTTGAGAATGATGATTAAAGATTTTGTCTGGTTTCTGAATTGGTCCAAATTTCTGTTGAATTTCTGCATCTATTTTCCTCCATTTTCCTTTTAGTTCCTTCCCAGCTGCTGCTACATCAATCTTTAGCAGTTTATCATTTGATTCCTGCTTTATTGCTGCCAGTTTGAAATAGTCAATGATGTCCATAGATGGTGGCTTAGAGAAAGCAATTGTAGGCATAATTACTTTACTGCCTTGGATGTTGAGCTATTTCTCCCCCTCACTTGATGAGCCTTTCTCCCCCTTTTTGTTAGCATCAAGTTGTTGAGTGGAAGGGAGTTGAGCAGCCACCAACTGTTGGAGTAGAGCAGTCTGAGTTTCTTGATTAATAAGTATCTTGGCCATTGACTTCTTCATATCAGATAATCTAGAGTCCATGGCCTCAACCTTTCTATTGAGATCAACTTCCTTCCTCAGTTTCTGAGCTATCTCATTCATGGTGGTTCCGGGAAGTCTAGCATCCAACCTTGCTATGAAATCCTTTTTTACTTCAGAGACTTCTTGCTTGATTTCATCCACACTTTGACTGTGTTGGAGAGCTTGAATCTTATGCAGCTGAAGAGCTTCAAGATGTGATATAAGTAGTCTCTTTGTGCTAGCATTTGTGGATGCTTGAATGGTTGTTTGGGTGTCATGAATGAGCTTGAATAGTGTGAATTGGAGATAGGAGTAGAAACATTCTTTAGTTAGCATCCAGGCAGGAATATCTGCATCTCCCCTTATGCTCATGTTGTCTTCCTCATCATCCCCACCAGCATCCCCAAATGAGTCTTCAGCCAGTTTAAAGTCGCTGCCAGTAGTTGAAGGCATAGCAGTGATTGCATCCTTTGCTCTTTGTAGAGATTGAGTAGTGTACACTAAGTTGAGCATCTTTTCAGCCTCCTCATTGCCCTGTGCAGCTAGAGTTTGATAATCTAGCGGGATGAGTAAATGTCTCAGTATCTAGGGAAATAGAATCTATGACAGGTTGATATTCTTGCTGAAATAGTCTCTTCCTTTCTGCATCGCTGACATTCATTGACTCACTAGCAATGGTGTCCATCCTTATCACTTTTGTACCTGTATTTCTCTCATAATCTCTCTTTTGTTGCATCAAGGGCTCCCCTTGGCTTCCCAGCCTCACACCCTCACCTTCACCATCTAAGGTGGGACTCCCCTCACTCACTTTTGCCAGTCCTGAAGAAATGGACTGCATAAGTTCACTCAATTTCTCTCCTTTTTCCTGGGAGCAACCTAGCCTCTCACTCAGTTCACTCCCTTCCTTCAGTCCTAAGAGTGATTGTACTACTACTAAGTCCTCTGCACTTGTGATAATTGAAGAAATTTGAAGTTGTGCAGAGACTCCCAACGGATGAGGAATATCCATCGGGGTAGTAGTTTGGCTAGCCGACGGATGACTGCTGTTAGGCACATCCGTCGGGATACAATCACTACTCAACGGATGATTGATATCCATCGGAATAGAAGAAATGAATGAGTTTGGAGTGGAGACTATTGTAGACTCTGTACAGATTGATGAAAAGTTGGGCATAGATGTCTCAATAGATTCAGAGAGAATTGGCAAGTGAGCCAACAAATCATCTAAAAGATGATGTTCACTTTCTTGGATTTTTGGCTTCTCTAACAGAGTTAAAGATGGAGAATTTGGAAGTGATGTATTAATCATGTCTACATCCAATGAGTGTGTGAGATAATTTGGTGTTTCAGGTGCTTCTATCACTAAAGATTTTGGATATGACTCCACATTCACTGGAGCCACATCAACCTAAATTTGAGATGGTTCAGTGACTGATTCTATTGCTTCAGTTTGCACTGTGTGTGTTCCCTGTGCATCCCCAAGGGTTTTAGATCTTTTCTTTCTAGCATAAGTCTGTGGTGAACTTGTGTCCCTAACCCTCTTGACCTGTGCTCCTGGTTGGGAGCTTGTTTCAATAGTAACATCCTTTTGGGAGGATGAAACCAGAAGTGAGCTTATTTCCGTATTAACAACAACAGTTTGTTGGGAAACTGTTGTGTGGCTAGGCTTAGGTACACTCATCTTACCAGCCTTATCCTTACGGTTTCTTTGATTTTCACCATGTCCCTCACCTTGCTCACTCGCCTTCACACTCCCCTTATTGTGTTTAGTAGATTTTGCAACTGGTTTCTTTTGAGAGAAATCAGAGGGGGCTTTCTTAGCTTTGGATTTTGAAATTGTTGATTTGGTAGCTTGGGTAGCTACACTTGAAGGCAAAGAAATGTGTGAGGTTGGAAGAGTGGAGACAGTGGTGCTTACCTCACTTACCTGAGGTCCCTCCATGATTGGAAAGTAAAGGAGGGGCACCTCTTTTTGGTGACTTGCCTTGTTGAGATCAGCAATGACTCTCCTTTCTTGAACCCAAAAATTCAGTTTGTTGGTTGGGTTCTCAACAGAAATATTCTCAATAAGATGATTAGGAAGCATCATAAAGAATCTAGCATAATAGACACTTTTACCTCTCTTATTAAGTTCTCCTAACTTATAACCTAACTCAAACATGATCAAGACACTGAAATTAAAGTACTTATCAGTAACTAGCATATAAAGCATGTTAAGCATGGAGATGTTAACAGAATCAAAATTGCTAATTTTACCAGAAAATACTTTAGTTACCACATCACACAGATAGCTCCATTCCTTTTTAAGACCTAGCCTCCTAATTTCACTCAACTTAGAAGTAGAAAATGCATAGCCCATAGAATTTAGCATGTTAACTATATCAGTATCTGTGTGTGGAACAGTAGCAGTGTCATCTGGAATTCTAAAGCATGCTATATAGACATTCTTCATGAGTTGCTCTCCTTGTTTGAACTCTAGAAGATGCATCACCAGTGATGAGCTCAAAAGGGTGATCTTTAGTCCATTCCCTTTGTTGGGGTAGATTAGCTCTAGATGAAGAGGCCTCATTGTTGTCTTGATGTTTGACTGAGTTTTGATTATGGGAAGCTCCCCCTGAGTTTGTGAATCTTTGATTTGAGAAAGGGGAACTTTCTGTAGGTGATCTATTCTGACTTTCAGCTTCTCTTAATGATCCGACGGATGATGCACTTTGTGTCCCGACGGATGAAGCTGATTGTCTTCCGATGGATAAGGCAGATTGTCTCCCGATGGATGAAGCATTTTGTAACTCGATAGAAGTTGAATTATGTGCTTCATTAGTTGTAAATTTTTCTGCATGATCCTAATTCATTATTTCTTGATCACTTTCATCATCTCTGTCATCACTAACCATCTCCACATTATCAAACTTGAGGCTCTCATGGAAATCTCCATCTTGCAGTCCTTCAATCTTTTTGCCATCAAACACAACATTGACTGATTCCATAAAAATATTGGTTCTTAGATTGTAGACTCTATATGCCTTTCCCACAGTATATCCAACAAAAATTCCTTCATCTGCTTTAGCATCAAACTTCCCATATTGATCAGTTTGATTCCTTAAGATATAACATTTGCATCCAAAGACATGAAGAAAATTTAGAGTTGGCTTCCTATTTTTGAACAATTGGTAGGGTGTCTTGCACTTTTCTTGATTAACCAAAGAGATATTCTGAGTGTAGCAAGCAGTATTCACAGCTTCAGCCCAAAAATATGTTGGTAACTTTGATTCTTCAAGCATTGTCCTTGCAGCTTTAATAAGAGATCTGTTTTTCCTTTCCACTAACTACTCCATTTTGTTGAGGAGTTCTTGCTGTAGAAAACTCATGCATAATCCCATTCTCTTCATAAAATGATCTCATCACATAATTCTTGAACTCAGTTCCATTGTCACTCCTGATTCTTCTTACTTTAAAATTAGGATGATTGTTGACTTGCCTTATGTGATTGATGATGATTTCACTAGCTTCAACTTTAGACTTTAGGAAATATGTCCAAGAGAACTTTGAGAAATCATCCACAATTACTAGGCAAAATCTTTTCCTTGAGATGGACAACACATTGACTGGTCCAAATAAATCCATGTATAGCAATTGCAAAGGTTCTTCAATTGTTGAATCAAGCTTCTTTCTAAATGATGCTTTGATCTGCTTTCCTTTCTAGTAGGCATCACACAATCCATCCTTAGTGAACTCCACTTGAGGAATACCTCTAACCAGTTCTTTCTTGACAAGTTCATTCATGGTCTTGAAGTTTAGATGGGACAGCTTCTTGTGCCAAAGCCAACTTTCATCTTGACTTGCTTTACTGAGAAGGCAAGTGACTGATTCTGCATTGGATGAGTTGAAATCAGCTAGGTACATATTTCCTTTTCTCACTCTAGTGAGAACCACTTTGTTGCTCTTTTTGTTTGTCACAACACAAGCTTCTTAAATTGAAGGTTACGGAGTTGCCCTTATCACAAAGCTGGCTGATACTCAACAAATTATGCTTGAGACCATCCACTAGGGCAACCTCTTCAATGATGACATTTTCTTTTGAAATTAATCTATATCCCACAGTATAACCCTTGTTGTCATCTCCAAAAGTAATACTTGGGCCAGCTCTCTTCTTGAACTCAGTAAGCATGGTAGAATCTTCAGTCATGTGCATTGAGCAACCACTATCCAGATACCAAATATTCCTTTTGTTTCCCTGCACACATCAAAATCAAATCAAGTTGATTTTGGTACCCTAATTTCCTTGGGTCCTACTTTGTTAGCTTTCTTCTTTGGTTTCTTAGGTTTGATCTCATTTGACTTGGGAATTTCTGATTCATCCTTAGTCATCCGAGTTGGACCTTCGAAACCAGTCATTAAAACAGAATTATCATGCACATTTTGATTAACAGGAAAAAGCATGCTATTTGCAAACATGTTATTCCAGTAAGGCATGCTAAATGGAATTTGAGGCATACTAAATGCAACATAATAAGGATTAGGTGCAAATGACATATTAGCAAATTGTGCATTCATATTCTGAGTAGACATATCATTCAATGGCATGGTAGGCATAGCAGTCATGTTGGGAAAAGAGGAGGATGCAGATATAGGAGTAGGCATGGCAAGTTTGCAATTAACTGAAAAATGAATAACACTACCACACTTACCACATATTTTTCTTGGAGCATACTTATCAGGTGTGTAGTTGTTATGTTTGTTAATTCCTACTTTCCCATTTCTATTGTTTTTCTTTTTAGCTTCTGTTTTAACCTCAATCTTTTCTAATCTGTCATTCAATTGCTTGATGGACAGATGACCGACATTAACTTTCTTTTCCTTCCTGACTTGACTTGATTCTCCTGGAATAAAGTTCTTAGAAACTGAGCCATATTTTTCATTTAACTTGGCTAGCTTGGCTTTGTTAATTGGTTTACTTACAGCCGACGGATGTGGCTCCTTGTCACTCGACAGATAATCTTTTTGATTATCCGACGGATGATTTTCATCATCCGTCGAGTCCACATCTGTAAGCAATCCTTCAACCAGATTGGACTCAAGCTTCTCGTTACTCTTCTTCCAGACTGCATCACACTCAATACCTTGAACTTTAGTGATTTAAGCATGGACATCTCTGGATGATCTCCATGCTTTAATCACTTCCTGTTCTCGTTCAAGCTGCTTCTTTAAAATCTCTTCTTTCTTCAAGGACTCAGTTAATTCATCCTTAGCAATCTTACACTTAATTCTTAATTTTTCAAATTCAATAAAGTGAGACTTTAGCACATTATTTCTCTCACTTAAAAAAATTATTTTCTTTAATTTTAGCATTGTCGATAATGAGGGACTTAAGTGTAACACGCAAGTGATATAATTCTGTGGACATGTCATTGATTGCATCATTACACTCAGATTTAGATAAATGTGCTAGGTTAGTGGTGATTACCTGATTACTTGAAGAACTTGTTTCTATTTCATCAGACTTGGCCATCAGGGCTAGGTTGACATAGCTTGTTTCTTCATCTTCATCCAATCCATCAGTTGCCCAGTTATTTTCTTATGTAATGAAAGCCCTTTACTTTTGCTTGAGCAACTCAAAATATTTATGTTTATAATCAACAGGCTCAAAGTTCTTCTTGCTAGAATCTGACTTTCTACAATCATTGGCAAAATGCCCTGCCAAGCCACATTTGAAACATTTGAATTTGGATTTATCCACCATGTTTCTACTTGGCTTGGCTGCTCCAAAATTTTTTTTGAACTTGAGCTTGGCAAATCTTCTGGATAAGAATGCTAAATGCTCATCAATAACATCCATGTCATCTTGGCTCAACTGATCTTCATTTTCAGCTACCAGCCCTTTACCCTTACTTTCACAGACCTTTGATGTAGACTCAACAACTTCTACCTTCATCTCTTTCTCTAACTCAGCAACCCGTGCTATGGACCCTCATTTCTTCCTTCCTTTCTCCATCCTCTCATCTTGTTCAATTTCAAGCTCATAAGTTTTTAGGATGCCATACAGTCTCTCCAAGGTGAACTCCTTGTAATCCTGAGAATTTCTCAATGAAACTGTCATTGGCTTCAACTCTTTTGGAAGAGATCTAAGGAACTTGAGGTTAGAGTCTTTTGTTTGATAGACTCTTCCGTGCAACTTCAGAGCATTTAGTAGCTTTTGAAATCTACTAAAAATATCAGGGAGAGACTCACTTTCTTCAAAGTGGAAATGCTTATATTGTTGAATCAGTAGATGCATCTTGTTCTCCCTTACATGCTCAGTACCATCACAAATAATCTGGATTGTGTCCCAAACCTCTTTGGTTATTTTACAGTTAATGATGTTATCAAACATATCACCATCAACTCCATTGAACAAAATGTTCATGGCCTTATTATCTTTCCTGACTTGCTCAGTATCAGGATCTGACCATTCATGTCTAGGTTTGGGAACAGATGGTCCATTGCCAGTTGCAGCTCTCATTGGTACATGAGGACCTCTCTCTATGCAATCCACATAGGCCTCATCTTGGGAAAGAAGATGTAGGTGCATTTTCACCTTCCAGTGGTGATAATTATCTTTGTCCAGAAATGGAATTTTGACTCCAACATCTTTCTTGTTCATCTTGTTGTTTGTTGTGATCTTTACACTCTTTGTACTTCAAGAGCTTGCTCTGATACCAATTGTTATTCCCTAACAATACAACAAGAATTACAGATGAGGAATTGAATGTAATTCTGGCTACTTTTTCAAAATTTTAAAAAACTGTTTTAACTGAATATATATAAGTGTTTGATTTGTAGTGTGCGGAATGAAAGACCTATATAAATCATAACACAAAGTAATAAAAACACACACTTTTAAAACTTTGTTGTGGATTTGAATGTATCCATCAGATATATATATATATATATATATATGTATATATATAAGTTTGAGAACTCTGTGTAGCTTAAAATGGCTCACAGCTGCTTTACAAGTAGAACAAACAAACTACAAAGAAATTCTTGACAAGTATAGCTTTTTCTATCTCTTTTTAAAATGTGTTTGCTTAGTTAAATGTTCTACTAGCTACACTTGGTTTATATATCACCAAGTTTACATGACAATAAGACAAGATAATAAAACAAAACATATCTAGTCTAACTCCATGCTGCTTCACTACTCTATTCTAGCATCTTTGAATATCTTCACAATTGCATGAAAATGGTAATGTTTCTTTGTTCTCCAATTCCTGCTTAACAGGCTGCCATATTCCTTTTGCAAACACCCAACGCATGTGACCATGTTGTCACTATCAACAGATATTTGAATTTGATCATCCGTCGGGTACATGTTTGTCATCCGTCGAGAAGCTTTGTTGATCATCCGTCCGGTAGCTTTCCTGATCATCCGTCGGGTTTCTATTTGTCACTTGACTCCATTTCACTTATACAGAATTACAAGACATCTCATATTTATAATTAATCAACCTATTTTGCATATCCACTATTAGTCAACATGACTCATATACTCCTACAGAATCTACACAAAGTTTATTGCAGAAATGTGCTACAATTCTTATTATTACATAAGCTACTCACTTGATGGATGTTAATGTTTCATCTGTCGGGACTGTAAAGTTTATCCGTCGGGACTATATTAGATCATCCGTCGAGTGCTACAAAATTCACTAGGTTAAATCTACTAAGGTGTTTTGTTTAATATATCATCAAGTTCACAACATATTCCTAACAAATTTAGAAAGTAATATGTTGCCAAATATTTAGCTCTACATGATTTTTTTTATTGTATTTAAATGCGGGTTCAGTGTTAAAATTCAAAAATACTTCAAAAATTATGAAATATATATTTTATTAGTATTTAAATATTTCGAGAATTTTAAAATTATTTCGGAAATTATTCCGATTATATTTACTCGCACATTTGTTCCTTAAATCGTAAAATGTGGGTATGATGCACAATTCAAAAATGTTGAAAATGATGAAAATTTTATTTTATTAGTTTTTAAATATTCCGAGAATTTTAGAAGTATTTTGGTAATTTTTCGAGTTAGTTTCGCTCGTAAGTTTGTTCGTTAAATCACGAAATGCGGGTCTGATGTCAAACTCAAAAATATTTTAAAAATTATGAAATTTTCATTTTACTAGTTTTTAATTATTTTGAGAATTTTAAAATTAGTTTGGTAATTTTCCGAGTTTTATTTTCCTGTAAATTTATCCGTTAAAACGCAAATCGTGGGACGGAAGTGAGCTGCTGGGAATTCAAACCAATCATATTTCTACGTGGCAATTTTTCAGGATGGATTATGACATGTGTACAAACTTCATACATGTTCATCGAATAAAAATAAAAAAACAAAACAAAAAAAACTCACGCTAGCTTTCTCTCTCTCCTCCCTCACTCTCTTCTCTCTCTACCTTATTCCCCACCCCAACTCAGTTCCACCGCCACCCTGTTTCCTCCCACTTTCTTTTTTTTACCTCCCTTTTCTCTGTGTCCGTGTATATTTATATACACCAAATATTCAAAAATTCATATCTCCAACACCGTTTATCCAAATTTCAATTGTTATATATATAGATGATTAGCGCTTTGATATCTACACAAAGGTATATATATTGCAAGGTTTTGAGAAAATAATTTGCGTGGAATATTTCCATGTTGATTTATTTTCGGGCATATAAAAGGGAGTTTGACGGCATTGATTACTCCACATGGAACTTCAGCGTGTGTATGTCAACAGCTATTAATTTCGGATTTTTCTGGAGATATTTTCCGGACATCAAACAATCTCTTGGGGTGATCAGAATTTATTTTGGGTAATAATTTCAAAATTCCGCTTTCGTATTTGAGTATATAATAGCATGTTAGTGTTTATATATTTATTTCATAATTTTTAGAAATTTTCGTAGAAGTCACTTTTGGCCGTATTTTTCATTTCTGGCGTGTTTCTACGTGCAAATATAAATTATTATGTGTTTTAAATTTATAAATTTTATTAGAGTATAGTTGGATTGTGTTGTTTGGGATTGATTTTGAGGGTTATGACACCGGGAAAGGTTCGTTTTACAAAGACATTATTTCAAAAAAATTCTAAAATATTTATTTCAATTTCAAATTATTATCTTTTATTATTTTCAAAAATCATAATTTGATTCAATTATTTATAATTTGTTTTGATTAATTATTTATTCATTTAATTAGTTGATTAATTCATTTAATCAATTAATTTTATTTATAAATAGTTGAATGAAGTGTAACTATTTATAATTGAGCCAAATAATATTCTAAAATTATTTTGAGCTTTTAAAATTATCGAAAGGTATTGAATATTCAATTAATATTATTATTAATTAATTAATTCTTATTTTATTCATAATAAATTGACCGTTCATCCTTTAATATGAAATGAACGCCTCTAGACCCAGAAAAATATTCCGCTTTCATTAAAAATAGTTATGAGACCCAATTTCTTTTTTCAAAAGATCGCTTGTTTTCAGAATCGTTCTGAGTCGTTATTGATTGATACATTATATTTTTTATTCAATTTCAGTTTTAAATGTACTGAGTCGAACTTTTTGATGAACTGAGTTATGTGTGATTTGAAATATATGATACGTGGATTATCTGATTACGTGCTATATGAATTACGTTCGTACGTGGGTCAAGAGTTTTGTATTTGACTGTTTTATTTAGGTGTGGGCTATCGTATGGGTAGACGATAAGGGTTTGACGCACAGTTCCTCGAGTAATTATTGTTTAGAAGATTAAAGTTGTATCTTTTAATGATAGATGCAGATCATTCGAGTTGATCAGGCCAAGATGTTGGATAAATAGGGAAATGGATGGGTATTGGATATTAGGCTTCTAGCAATCGCAGGAGCAACATATCAGTGAGTTGTCGAAATAGGAAGTCAGTGAATTCATGAGATGCCAGACTGAGATAATCGTGTTGCTGCGAGTGTGACTAACTGCTAAAAATCAAAGGCAAGTTCTCTATGCTATTATAATTTCAGAATAGTTCAATGTTTTTCATATCCAACTGCTTATGATTATGCAAGTATTGCTTTCCTATTCTCAGTTCAGAATAGATAAATGTTTTACATATTGCTCTTAAATGCTTATCATGGAAGTCCTCTTCTACTATTCTATGTTCAGAATAGTCAAGTATTTTTACTTATCAAATTAATGGATTTATAAATGTTTTAGATTTTGAGAAAAATGATTTGGTTGCGAGTATTCCTGCCCAAATGAATGGGGGAATAAAATTATTTTGGGTGCCGATTATTATGACCTCTTCAAATAAAAGGTTTTAAGATTGGATGAATGCGTAAGTGACCATGGCGGACAGTCCAGCGGAGGTCCATGTATTATATGAAATATTTATAATACAAACTATGCCACAGGCAGATATATTGCCTTTTGTTTGAGTACTCGTATTTTGGGACATGTTTTTATGAATCATGACCCAGTGTTATCACACGGGCTGATCAGCATGTGATATTACGTCCGTCGGAGAAAGATTCCAATATAATTACTATATCATTTTTGATATTCATATAATAAATGATTTATCAAGTATTTTGGTTTTGGATAAAAGGTGAAATGTAGTTTTGATTCAGTTTCTGATTTATGCTGATACTTACTTTGTCGTTAAATATCAAAGGTGGTATTAATAGAGATGATTGATGTTGACTACAGTATGGGATATTGTGAGCATCAAAGTTCGTATTAGTATCTAATTTGATATGACATCAAAATGAGTATTGATATCACGAGTTCGGTTTTGAATAAAGTTTATGATTCAGTCCAGGGTCACTGTTTCATATTGTGGTTTACGATAATTCTTGTAAATACTATTCTATGAGTTTGATTCTCGTCAAGATTGCTGAAGCATTTCGCTCAAAAATATCAAAAGGATTTTGAATACATTTAAGGAACCAATTATGGGGTTCCTGAACTAAAATTTTCTAATTCAGCAATTATGATTTTAATGGTTCTGCTCTATTGCAGACGTCGATTTTATATCAAAAAGACCCTATATATGCTATAATGAACTTGCTGAGCATTTTTTTCGCTCATACTTGCCTGTTTTTAAATTACCCTCCAGTAAGGATTAACTTTGCGCTGTTTAGCCGCGTAACTCAAGGAAGGGTTGGTCTAGGGTTTATGGACTAGTGTAGTCTTATTGTTTAAAGTTGTGTTTATATATGTATTAATTATGTATTGAATCATTGGTCTAGTATACTTCTTTTCGAAGTTATACTCGCGGGTTGAATTTTAAGGTTTGGAATTGTTGAAAAGAGTTTTAAAAGAAAGTAAAAATTTATTTATGGAATTTGGATATCTTGTTTCTAGAACCATAACCTTAAAAGATCTTGGATTATTTTGGGGTCATAGATGCTAAATATTTTCCGCTCGCATTTATGTATTTATTTAACAGGTTAATTTGGATAGAGGTTTCATAATAACGACCAAATCCCCTGACACCGGATTTGGGGTTGTTACAAAGACCCATGCTAGATGCAGCATCAAGTGGAGTCTTATGGGCTAAGAGCTATAAGAAATCTTATGAGCTAATTGAAATGATGGCTACAAATGAATATCGGAATCCAACTCAGAGACTACCACAAGTCTAGGTAGCAGGAATTCTGGAGGTGGATACAGCTACGGCTATAGCGGCTCAGCTAAAGGCGTTGACTATGAAAGTGGATTCTCTGACCAACTATGGAGTTCATCAGATAGCAAGTGTTTGTGAGCTTTATGCAGGTGCACATGCAACGGATCAATATGCTATATCTAATGAATCAGCATAGTTTGTGAGCAATTTGCAGAGACCACATCAACCAGTTCATGCCGCTTATCACCCTTATAATCGAAACCATCCTAATTTCAGCTGGAGCAATAATCAGAGTGGTATGCAACATCCATAGCAGCCTTACCAGCAGTTTGGAGCCAAGCCATTCAACCATCCTGGTTTTCAACAGTATGCACCAAGGCAACAATTTCAGCCACCGGGAATGCAAGAACAATTTCATGGAAGTGCTGGTCAGTCTGCTAATCAAAAATCTGAATTGGAAAAATTGAGGCTAATGTGTAAAAGCCAAGCAGTTTCGATCAAAATTTTGGAGAATCAAATAGGACAAATTACTAATGTGTTGCTTAATAGACCACAAGGAACTTTTCCTAGTGATACGGAGGCTAACCCAGGCAAGAGGGAAGTCAAAAAAAAGCTGAAAGCAGTCACTTTGAGATCTGGAAAAGTCACTAACCGTAAAAAATCAGCAGCTGAGCAAAATGGAGAAGTGCACGGGCAGAAGGTCAGCGCGCCTGTGCTACCTCTCAGCGCGCCCGCGCTATCCCCTGAACCAGAAAGTGGAAGCTTTGATAATAAAGCTTATCAGAAGGATGACGAAGTGGAAACGAACAAAAATTCTGTTGAACAATCCACTCCTGAGCAGAATACGGGAAACAAACAGGTCTTTCCACCTCCTCCATATCCAAAAAGACTTCAAAAGCAGATAATCGACAAACAGTTTGCCAAGTTTCTAGAGGTTTTCAAGAAATTTCATATTAACATACCTTTTGCGGAATCTCTAGAACATATGTTGAACTATGCTAAGTTCATGAAGGGTATTCTATCTCGGAAGTTGAAACTTGCGGAGTTGGAAATCGTTGCTCTAACGGAAGAGTGCAGTGCAGTGCTGTAACAGAAATTCCATTTAAACTTAAAGATCCGGGAAGTTTCACGATACCATGCACTATTGGCAAGTTATCTTTCAACAAGTGCTTGTGTGACTTGGGAGCTAGTATCAATCTGATGTCATTATCTGTCTTCATGCAACTTGGTCTGCCTGATCCAAAACCTATAAACATTTCCTTATAACTGGCTGATCCGTATGTCATTTATCCGAGAGGTATAGCGGAAGATGTCTTGGTTAAAGTGGATAAACTCGTCTTCCTTACTAATTTTATCATTTTAGACATTAAGGAGGATAAGAAGATTTCTATTATCTTTGGAAGACCATTTTTAGCTACAGGCCGAACTTTGATCGATGTGCAAAAAAGAGAGCTTAAAATGAGGGTTCAAGATCAGGATGTCACTTTTAATGTGTTCAATGCAATGAAATTCCCAACAGATGAAGAAGAGTGCTATAAAGTAAAGTTGGTCGACTCTGTAGTGAATTCGGAGATTGAGCAATTGCTAAGGTCATATACCTTAGAGAGTGCCTTAACAGGGGAATCTGATATTAAAGATGAAGAAGGAGCAGAGCAACTTCAGTTATTAAATGCATCTTCGTGGAAGAGGAAGTTGGATATGCCATTCGAGTCTTTTGGATTAGCAGAGCTAAAAAATTCTCAGGAGCGTCTTAAACCATCTATTGAAGAAGCTCCCGCACTTGAGCTCAAACCACTGCCGGATCACTTGAGGTATGCATTTTTAGGTGATGCATCTACATTACCTGTTATTATTGCATGTAACCTGTCAGGTAGTGAGGAAGACAAGCTTTTGCGAATTCTGAGAGAGTTTAAATCAGCAATCAGATGGACTATTGCAGATATCAAGAGAATCAGCCCTTTTTATTGTATGTATAAAATTCTTCTTGAGGAAGGAAGTAAACCTACCGTTGAACATCAGAGAAGACTCAATCATATCATGAAAGAGGTGGTAAATAAAGAAATTCTTAAATGGATGCAGGAATCATTTATCTTATTTCAAAAAGTTCATGGGTGAGCCCGGTGCAGTGTGTGCCTATGTAAGGAGGCATTAGAGTAGTAGCTACCGAGAAGAATGAGCTCATCCCTACTCGGAGATTCACAGGGTGGAGAGTATGTATGGATTATCGGAAGTTGAATAAAGCCACCAAAAAAGATCATTTTCCGCTTCCATTGATCGATCAAATGCGTGATAAGTTGGCTGGTCATGAGTATTATTGCCTTCTGGAAGGGTACTCAGGTTATAATCAGATTTGTATTGCCCCAGAAGATCAGGAGAAGACCACTTTTTCTTGTCCTTTTGGCACTTTCGCTTTCTATCGTGTTTTTTTCGAGCTTTGTGGTGCACCTCTACTTTTCAAAGATTCATGATGGCCATATTCTCTGACATGATTGGTATAAATGTGGAGGTGTTCATGGATGATTTTTCCGTTTCCGGATCTTCATATGATGAGTGTTTACATAATCTGGGATTGGTGCTGAAAAGGTGTATTGAGACCAATCTGGTGCTTAACTTGGAAAAATGTCACTTCATGGTGCAATAAGGTATCATTCTTGGGCACAAGGTATCTAGCAAAGGGCTGGAAGTGGATAAGGCGAAGGTGGAGACTATTGAAAATCTTCCTCCACCAATCCCAGTTAAAGGAATCCGCAGTTTTCTTGGTCATGCGGGTTTTTATCGACGATTCATTAAAGACTTCTACAAAATTTCTAAACCCTTATGCAATTTGTTGGAAAAGGATGTTCCCTTCAAATTTGATGAAGAATGTTTAGCTGCTTTCGAGATTTTGAAAAAGAAGTTAACTACAGCACCTGTTATTATTGCGTCTGATTGGGGTGAGCATTTTGAGATGATGTGTGATGCTAGCGACTTTGCAGTTGGAGCTGTTCTTGGTCAGAAAAAGAAGAATATTTTCCATGTGGTTTACTACGCTAGTAAAACCCTTAATGATGCTCAGCTGAATTACACTACTATAGAGAAGGAGCTTTTGGCAGTAGTTTACGGGTTCGAGAAATTTAGATCTTACTTGCTTGGGATAAAAGTGACTGTTTACACTGATCATGTAGCTACTAAATATTTAGTCTCGAAGAAATATTCAAAACCTCGATTGATTCGATGGATTCTCGTGCTTCAGAAATTTGAGTTGGAAATCAAGGACAGAAAAGGTATGGAAAACCAGGGAGCGGGTCATCTATCACGTTTGGAAAATCAAGGTAAAGTTTCACCAGATAACACGTTAATCAATGAATCTTTTCCCGATGAGCAACTTTTTGGGATGCAAGAAGAAGAACCATGATTTGCAGACATTGTGAACTATCTTGTGAGTAATGTTATTCCCTCAGAATTTTTTTATGCTCAGAGGAAGAAGTTTTTACATGAATTGAAGTAGTTTCGATGGGATGAGCCGTTCTTGTTCAGACAGGGGGCAGATCAGATAATCAAGAGGTGCATTCCGTATAGTGAAACAGAGGGTATTTTGCGAGATTGTCATACCACTGTGTATGATGGCCATTATGGTGGAAAGAAGATTGTTGCCCGTATCTTCAGGATGGATTTTTCTGGCCAACCTTGTTTAAAGATGCTCATCCGTTTGTGTTAAGATGTGATCGCTGTCAACGGGTTGGAAATATGTGCAAGAGGGATGAGATGCCTCTTAACGTGCTTCTTGAAGTTGATATTTTCGATGTGTGGGAAGTAGACTTCATGGGACCATTTATCTCGTCGTGCAACAATCAATATATTCTTCTAGCGGTGGATTATGTGTCTGAATGGGTTGAGGTTAAGGCTTTGCCAACCAACGATGCTAAGGTGGTGATAAATTTTCTTCATAAGAATATAATCACACATTTCGGTACTCCACGTGTAATAATCAATGATGAGGAACGCATTTCTGTAATCACAAATTTACTGCATTAATGGAAAGGTATCGTGTGAATCATCATGTTGCCACCGCTTATCATCCTCAGACTAATGGGCAGGTTGAAGTTTCTAATCGAGAAATCAAGCGAATCTTGGAGAAGGTGGTGAGTCCGTCAAGGAAGGATTGGTCATTGAAGCTAGATGAAGCTGTTTGGGCCTACAGAACAGCATTAAAGACACCTTTAGGTACGTCTCCTTTCCACTTGGTTTATGGTAAGGTGTGTCATCTTCCTGTTAAGTTAGAACATAAAGCGTAATGGGCTTTGAAGAAACTAAATCTTGACATGCCGGCTGCTAGAGAAAGGAGAATGCTCCAAATTAATGAGCTCGATGAGTTTCGACTACAGGCTTACGAGAACAACAAGTCATACAAGGAGAAGATTAATAGATGGCATGATAGGAGGTTGGTGCACAAGTCATTTGTGCCTGGTCAGCAAGTCCTACTTTTCAATTCTCGTCTCAGACTTTTTCCAGGAAAGCTTAAGTCAAGGTGGTCAGGTCTGTTCATAGTCAAAACTGTGTTTCCGCATGGTACCGTGGAGATATTTGATAAGCTATCGGACCAAGCATTAAAGGTTAATGGTCAGAGGTTGAAGCATTACTTTGGTGATACGGTGAACAATGAGGCGGTGATCGCCGTTCTTGATGCGACTTAATTTTAGAAGTTTCACATCAAGCAAAAGACGGAAAACAAACATCTTGTGGGAGGCAACCAATGTGTTTCTGGAGTATTGTCGCTTATAAGAAAGTGTAGAAAAAAAAATTTGGCAGAAGCTCAGCACGCCCGCTCTCTCTTTCAGCGCGCCCGCGCTTGCCCGCTGTTGAGAGAAACAAAAAAACAAAACAAATGTTACACATGTTTCCTCGAATTTTCTTGTGCGTAGCAGGCAGTTGATAGGTCTTGTTTTGGTGATGCTCAGTATACACGGTTGACTCAGCGTATTAATGTCATGCATGATACCCACCGTCGTTTTGCAGAGGACTTGACACAGGCTCTATGTAGTGCTTTTTGAGCCACTGGTGTCGAGGTTGATTGTCCAATTTTTGGAGGTAACACAGTATATCCGCTGCCCGATTTTCCACCCGAATAGGGTGATCCTGCCGATAGCTAGGTATGCTCTGGCTATTCTTATTATTTCCTTCAATGGGGTTATTGAATATTTTAAGTTTGGGGGTGGTAATTTAAGGATTAGTAGTGGTAGAGTCGTGTTCATATAGGAATTATATTGCATGTGTAGTGGTAGTTCATTCATAGTCTTGCATTACTGTTCATATAGGCCATAATTGTTTGCATAATTGTTTATGTATATTATGTGAGTCCATTTAGTTGCATTTGCATAGAATATAGCATGATCCCGTAGGATGAGCTATTTCCGGTTGGTAGGTTGGTGTTGATTTAGGTGTGGTGATGATGAATAGAGGGATGATTACGTTCTTATGAATTGACTTGCATGTCCAGAAGTAAAGCCTATTCACAAGTCTCATCGGTTTCTTTTGGACTAGATCAGGGCCATACTGGTTTGGTTGTTGAAATTTAATCACTTGTTCACATTTAAAATGTTTACTATTCCCTTGATGGCGGAGGAGCACTAAAATATAAATTGGGGGAAACCATAGATTTTTCATTGCTAGTTGTTAATAAAAGTTAGGCGTCAAAATGCTTGTAAAATAAAGTGTCTGGTGTGTATCAAAATAAAGTGTATGGTGTATTTGTAAAATAAAAGGTGTGGTGTGTATTAAGTGGAAAGAGATATTATTATTTTGTAATATAAGATATCCTTACACGTGTTTAAATCTGATTGGTTTGTAAGATTTCATCCTATCAAGTTGTCCCCTCAGGACTACTATAAATAGGATCCCTTTGTATTAAGGTATCCAAGTCTTAGACATCTATTCTATTCTAAGCAATAAACTTCAGTGTGTTCTTATATCTTTTCCATCTTACTAATAATCTTGCTTCTTCTTATATTTCTTGTAACCTCCTTAGTGGTTGTACCTTTCTTAGTGAATTGTAATCTTGGTATCAGAGCCATGGAAGCTTAAACTCCATCCCCTTATTCCTCCCAACAAACTGGCGGTCTTACGGTCACTTACTTTTGGTCTAAAGAGAGTATGCTCTGTGGTTGCCCCGATAGGGGATCCTCTCACACCAGAAATCTAAAGACTAAAAACATATTATGAAATGGTTGTTATAATATTGAGTTGTGGTCCTATAGGCTGCTATTATGGTGTGGCGATGGGTATGTACTCAGATTATCGCAGAGATTTCATGATTGTTTAAACACTTGGTGTGTTCGTAAGACACCTAAATTCCAAAGGCAAGTTTAGAGTAATAAGGATCATTAATCCTATGGCTAGTCCTAATAAGCTCACTCCTTCCTCTTCTTTTTCTTTTTCTCGTAATTCTTTCAGTTCTTCAAAACCAAAAAATAATGATTTTCTTTATGTAGTAGATTATCATCATGAAGATAGTAAAATCCCTATTACCGAACTTCCTTTATTAAATCCATATAGAACCTTTACAAAAAGACAAAATGCCGTCCCTCGTGTTGTAAAACATGTTCTATCTTCTCATAAGGTGATGGAGGCAAGAGAGCTCGTATTGGCTTTAAAGTTAGAACAAGTCCCCATCCCATCTACTGAAGCTGAACAGGTCATCCCAATTCAATTAGGAGAATCCTTGCCAACTCAATGGCAAATGAATGGATACACTCATCTTGATTTTGGAGCAGTTCGAATGGCATTAACACTTCATGGAAGAAAAGGCTTGCCTGTAGTGGCAAGAATGGCACTTCTGGACACTCGTTTTTAGCAATATGCCCATGCATGTATTGCAACCGTTCAAACTACACTCAATGCTGGTACCGTGTTCATGACGTTATTTCCAAACTTCAACATGAGACTTGACGACCCTCTCATCTATAACAATCTCAAATTTCAGTTGCATATTGTTGGAGCACCTCAAGTGGCAGGAACTTATATTGCCACTCTACACTACCAGATGGCCTATCGGGTCCAAAATCATTCATTCGACCTTAGTCTTCCTAGAGACACAGACGAGGCTTTATTTCTGGAAATAGATGCTCAGTCCAACTCATCTTGCATTCACGTACCAAAACAAATTCCTAAGGATGAACTCGTCAAACTTCTTCCTGAGTCAACGCATTATGAAAAAATTCAGAGAGACAATCAGCCCATTCATTCAGTAAAATCATCCTTCTTCAGGAAAAAAGATGGTGCAGTTGAGATTGTTTTCAAAAAAGATGATTCTTCATCTTTAGCTGATACATCCATTTTTTCCTAAGAGATAAACATGATTGAAGAAACTCCTATAAACGTTCCTATCCATTCTTTTGACTCTAATGGAAGACCCATCTACGCTTTTAGCCAAGATGGTCATATTTTCTGGGGAATATGCGATTGCAAAGCATGCCTTAGAGAACAATGGGAAGATGAAGATGATTATCCACCCAGAAGGAGTAAAAGGAAGTCTATACAAAAAAGTGTACAAGAACGCTATGAAAAGGGAGATCCAGAAGTTGGACTTTTAGGAGAAGCATCAGGAAAATTTGATTACTACGTCCTTTATTCCAAGGACCAGAAGAGTGCAATATGATGCAAGCAACATCTTATGATGAAGACTTTCCTCCTCTAAAGTTTGATCATGACAAGGCTTCTCATGCATGGAAAATAATAATTCCAACAACCAAGAATCCAGATGGGTCAAGCAAACAAATTCCTCCTGCGGAGGCAACTATAAATTGGCAATCTGAGAATGCTGTGGCTCAAAATAAGGCTTTGAAACAAATAATGGTAACTCATCAAACTATAGCCAAGAAGCTAGAGCATGGCTTGTCATCAATCTCAAGCACTACTGGGCAAATACAAATCAAGATTGATGCCCTTCATCATGAGCTTATGCAGTTCACCACAACTGTTTCCCTTAACTCACCTCTATTAAGTCAAAAGGAGGCAGAGTTAAAAGCTTTGAAAGCCCAACTTCATTCAATTCAAACCCAAAAGTCGTATACTGGCTATTACGACGCACCATCATTTTCATCATATTTACCACCTTTGTCAAACTATTCACAACCTCTTTCTACCTTTTCACCCTATAATCACAATCCATTCAATAGTGTAGCTTTTTTACTTATAAAGCACCATGAAGCACCACAGTTGTGACGGCCTCAACCCCGGGGTCAGGAGTTGGCGTCACTAAACACAATTACCAAAATATAAACAATGGAATTATTATTAAAATATACTAACTTGACCCCAAACCAAGATCTGATCCAGGTTCAAGTATAATTCAAGTTCTCACTAATACAAGCTCTTTATTCAACATCTAAGACACACTAACTTTATTCAGCAACTCCTCAGACCTCATGGCCTGATACAAACTACCTCAGAGGAGCCGGGTCCAGAAGGGGCGGGAACATAGGTCGGTCTGACTGATCTTCTAGGCATCTGCGAAATATACATAATAGTTTGCAAGGGTGAGCATAATCGCTCAGCAGTACCAAAATATGAATAACAGAATAAAACAGTAATGTAACAATAATAGGAACAGAACTGTAATCATGATATCAACATTATGCAACAAAATCAGAGAAAAACTTGATATCACTAACTAGCATGCTTCATCAAAACAACATAGCAGTGTGCTATAAAAACACCAGAGTCTAATTTTAGCATGCTAGTCACACTTGTAAAATTACTGTATCAACTATCCGTACCCTTACGGGAATCACAAAACCAAATCAGATACGTAACGGATATGTGAAGATAGCTGATCAGGCTATCAACACCAGACGACTCCAACTGCCATCTCATTTATGGCTCCAACTGCCATCTCATTTACCTGTTTCGAAACTCAGAGACTAGCTAGGTCTCTGACCTGCTGGACTAATCGGTTATGCAATGCGCGCAACCGAATTAGCCTCTTACGCCACCTCAATAGGCCTACTCTGGCCCCAACGTATCCCATATCTGATCGTTTTAATCCAGTTTTCAAAATAATCACTTTTACCTATCTCTTTTCAGAATCAATTATGTCACAGCACACTATTCAAATCCTCTTTTCATTTTAATCACATTTAGAGATGGGTATTTTCAGAAGTTACTTTTCCCCAAAACATAATTTTAAACAACATTTTCAAATACGGGGGATACGTAACTTAAAATGTTTCTGTTCCATTACGAGAATAAAACATTTAGTTATTCATATGTACTGAACCATAAAAGAATGGTCAGAGGTACTTGCCTTGCAACGCTTTACAAAACCCTAAGTAGCTTTCACGTTGACTTTAATCCTGGAAAAACTCGCTCGGAATCTACAAATAAAGAATACCCTAATCAGTTACACCGACATGCTTGATATCCTCAAATTCTAACAACTCAATCCGATAACCCGACTCGTACTATTACTATACACATAAACCCGTAATCACATAGTCACGTAGTCGGAAATATTGTTAAGGGTAATACGTAGAATATAATTATGTACATTTTCAAATATATATTTTTAGGAAATTTTGACAACATCTTATTTATTTATAAAACTACCCGTCGATTACAATCGACGTCCTCAATCACACAATCCACAATATTACTTCCTCATTTTATACAACTTACATCCCAACACCAATCACAAGTAATTATTTAAGTCCGAAAATATTTTACATAATCATTTTATTTATTTATAAAATTTAGGACTCAGAACATCGTCATCACCGTCCACCGTCCGCTCGTAAAGAGTCATCGCGGTACTGCGGCAAAATTTATTGGTACCCGAAAATATTCGGGTATCCAAATAAATTCCACCGATTATTCGAAAATATTTCCCATACGAAATATTCATTTCACGAAAATTACTGAAAATTAATTTCCTGCGGAAATTGAAATAAATTTAATTTAAAAATCCAGAATTAACAATCTGCAAAAGAAATCAAACAGACAGGTACGGTGGCTACACGCGCCACCAGAACAAACAAGACGGCCAGAAATCGGCCAAAACCAGGCGGCACAATAAAGGAACGACAACAAGGAACCATAGGAAGCAATACACACACCAACAAACACACACACAAGCATAACATATATATGTATACATGCAACCGAACAGAACTACCAGCACACACCGGAGAAAGTCACAGCGCCGGCGAACTGAAATAGCCAAGCAGGAGAAATGAAGAGAGGAGGAGAAGAACGAAAGATAATTAAGAGAAACAAGAGAGACGAGCAAGAGAATCGAAGAGCAGACAAGAGAGAAAGAGAGATGTGAGACGCGTATGCAACAGGGAGGGGGTACAGGGTTTTTATTTTTTTTATTTTTCCTTGCCTTAATCCCGTTGCAACACGTAGAAACAATTAATTGAAATGCGGACACGTAGAGTTTGGGATAAATATGAAGGTTCGAGAGTCTGTTTTGCCCCGAAACTCGAAATTAAACGAATCAAGTCGCGTCTAAAACAAATTCAGAAAATCACCGAAATAGTCTTAAAATGTTATAAATATCCCGAAGTTAATTAAAACGTAACTTTTGAAATTTTAAACTAATTTTTAAAACACAATTTATACCTGTTTTAACAAATAAACGAATCAACGCGCGGGTAAAATAAATCCCAAAAATTCCCGAAATAATTTTAAAATTCTCAGAATAATACGAACTTAATAAATTATAATTTTCATAATTTTTAAAGATTTCCATAATTAAATATGGATTTTAGCATTAAACACACTCAGAAAATCATTTAAAAATAAATAATTAATAAAAGATTGTTTTCTCAATTCCATAAAGTCCTAAAAATAACTATTGACATTATAAAATTAGAAAACCAATTTTAAAGACAACCCAAATATTTATGAAATTAAAACTACAATAAAATTACTTTTAGAAGTGAAATAAAATCGTATTACTCACCAATAAATCACACAATTCCAATCCCACATATCAACAAATCATAAATAATTAAATAACAATCCATAACTGCTGCCAAAACCAATACACACATTTTATTTATTTACTTAAACTTTTATTACACTTCCAAATATTAGAAATAAAATAAAAATACACGAGTCGTTATATCCTTTCCCCCTTAAAAAGATTCTGTCCCCAGAATCTGACTTAATTAAACAGATGAGGATATTCATCAAGCATGTCTGACTCTAATTCCCAAGTAGACTCTTCTACTCGAGGATTTCTCCATAAAACTTTTACTATAGGAATCAATTTATTCCTAAGGACTCGTTCCTTACGATCTAGGATTTGGACCGGTTGTTCCACATAAGACAAATCTAGTTGAAGCTCAATCAGTTCGTATTCTATGACTTGATTCGAATTAGGGACATAGGGCTTCAACATAGACACGTGGAACACATTATGAATGTGCTGCCACTGCGGTGGTAACGCTATCTCGTAAGCGACCTTTCCCACTTTCTTCAAAACCTCAAAGGGTCCTACGAATCTAGGGCTAAGTTTACCCTTCTGACCAAATCGTACTAACCCTTTCCAAGGTGATACTTTTAGTAACACCAGAGCTCCTATCTCAAAGTCCATATCCTTTCTATGCAAATCTGCGTATTTTCTTTATCTATCTTGAGCTGCTTCCAACCTTTTCCGAATCAACACTATGGCATCTTTGGTCTGCTGAACCAACTCAGGACCTAACACTTTCTTTTCTCCTACCTCATCCTAGTACAACGGGGACCTACACTTTCGTCCATACAAAGCTTCGTAAGGTGGCATCCCTATACTGGCATAGTAGTTGTTATTGTACGAGAACTGATTCAAAGGTAGGTGTTCATCCCAATTACCCTTAAAATCTAGAACACAGTCTCTCAACATATCCTCTATGGTCTGAATCATCCTCTCACTTTGGCCATCCGTCTGAGGATGATAAGCGGTGCTCATATTCAATTTTGTTCCTAGGCACTCTTGGAATTTAGTCCAGAACCTGGAATTAAATCTCGGGTCTCGATCCGATACTATAGAAATAAGAATTCCATGTTTGGTAATTATCTTATCCAAGTATAACTTAACTAGCCTTTCCAACGAATACCTTTTATTAATTGGAAGGAAATGCGCCGACTTAGTCAACCTATCAATGATTACCCAAATAGCATCATGATTCGCTCTCATCTTTGGCAATCCCACTACAAAATCCATAGCAATGTCTTCCCATTTCCATTGGGGAATTTCCAAAGGTTGTAACAATCCACTCGGTCATTGATGCTCTGCTTTCACCGTTTGACACACGTGACACTTACTTACCCAATTGGCAATATCTTTCTTCATTCCTGGCCACCAAAAATTTCTCTTCAAATCCTGGTACATCTTGGTACTATCGGGGTGAATAGAAAACCTAGAGTTATGTGCTTCCTGCAATACTTCGTTCTTCAACTCCGTTATATTAGGAATCCAAACTCTGGACGAAAACCTATATAAACCTTGACTATCTTTTTTGAGTACTCAATTCTTCTCCCGTCAAAGTGTCCAACTCTTGTTCCATAACTCCTTCTTGACATCTTCTAATCTTTTACATTAATGCCGGCTGGAAAGTAATTTCATATAGTTGCTCCTGACTTCCGTTAGACACTCGAACTTCAATTTCCATTATTTCCAAGTCTCGTGCCAATTCCTCTGCAATCTTAGCCATATTCAGCCTTTCCTTTCTACTTAAGGCATCAGCCACTACATTGGCTTTACCTGGGTGATAATTAATTGAACAATCATAATCCTTAATCAACTCCAACCACCTTCTCTGTCTCATGTTCAGATCTTTCTGCGTGAATATGTACTTCAGGCTCTTATGATCTGTGTAAATATCGTATTTCTCTCCATATAAGTAGTGACGCCATTATTTTAAAGCAAATACTATAGCCGCCAATTCAAGGTCATGAGCTGGATATTTTTGCTCGTGAGGCTTTAGCTGTCTGGAGGCACAAGCAATCACTTTGTCATGCTGCATTAACACACAACCCAATCATTTCAAAGAAGCATCACTATAGATTATAAAGTTTCCCGTTTCATCTGGTAATGCTAATACTGGAGCCGTCACTAATCTTCGTTTTAATTCGTGGAAACTTTCTTCACACTTTTCCGTCCAAACGAACTTCTCATTCTTCCTGGTCAACTTAGTTAATGGGGACGCAATCTTCGAGAAATCTTTCACAAATCTTCGATAATATCCTGCTAATCCAAGGAAACTCCTTATTTCCGTTGGTATCTTCGGTTGCTCCCACTTTGATACAGCTTCGATTTTTACCGGGTCTACTTTGATACCTTCCTTACTCACCGCATGTCCAAGAAACTGTACTTCCGTCAGCCAAAACTCACACTTAGAAAACTTAGCATACAATTGCTTTTCTCTTAACTTTTGAAGGGCAATCTGCAGATGCATTGCGTGATCTTCTGGATTCTTCAAATATATGAGGATCTCATCAATAAATACAATAACAAACTTATCAAGATACTCCTTGTATACCCTATTCATCAAATCCATGAAAGCCGTTGGTGCATTCATCATTCCAAACGACATCACTAAAAACTCGTAATGGCCATACCTTGTTCTGAATGCAGTTTCGGGGATATCCTCGGGCTTTATCTTCAGTTGGTGGTAGCCAGATCTTAAGTCAATCTTTGAAAAGTAACATGCTCCCTTAAGCTGATCAAAAAAATCATCGATTCGCGGCAAAGGATACTTGTTCTTTATCTTCAACTTGTTCCGCTCTCTATAATCAATACACAATCTCATACTTCCATCCTTTTTCTTCACAAATAGCACTGGAGCACCCCACGGGGAAACATTGGGTCGAATAACTCCCTTATCCAATAATTCCTGAAGTTGCTTAGCCAATTCTTTCATTTCCATCGGGGCCATTCTGTATGGAGCCTTAGAAACTGGTTCAGCTCCAGGTATCAAATTAATGGAAAACTCTATCTCTCGATCAGGTGGTAATCCTGGTAACTCTTCTGAAAAAACGTCAGGGAATTCTCTTACTATAGGGATCTCATCCAAAATAGGGGTCTCTTTCTTCGTATCCACCACATGAGCCAAGTACGCTTCACATCCTTGCCTCAGCAATCTCCTTGCTTGCATCACTGAGAGGAACTTCCTATCTTGCCTCTGCCCTTGGAAACTGATCCTTTTATTATCTGGGGTGAACATAACAACTCTCTTTTTCTTACAATCTATATTCACCTTATGTAAAGATAATCAATCCATGTCTAAAATAACATCAAAATCTCCCAACTCAAAGGGTATTAAGTCAATAGGGAACATGTACCCTGAAATCTCGAGGGAACATCTAGGACAAAATTGTGTTACAGGTACTTTATCTTTATTAGCCACTTCTATGGTTAAAGGTTCATCTAAGTCTTCTAACATCAATTGCATTTTATTCACACAATTTACGGATATAAAAGATTTGGACGCTCCTGAATCAAACAAAATGTTAATAGGTACGGAATTAAGAGTAAGCGTACCTGCAACCACATCAGAATCATGAACTGGAGACTTTTGGGTCATCTTCAAAGTCCTAGCTCTCGCAGTACTGGTTGCTGGGCCTTGAGACACACTCCTTCCCGCATTACCTTGGGTAACTGACTTGCAATTTCTAGCTATGTTTCCCACTTTGCCGCAACTAAAACAAGTAACTCCTTGAATCTCCGACTTACATTCCGTGGAATAGTGACCTTTCTGTCCACACTTAAAACAATTAACATTCTCTCGGCACTATCCACTGTGTTTTTTCCCACACATCCTACACTCAGCCACTGGCTTACTCATTCTCGTCGGGGCAAAGTTAACTGAAGTAGTACCGGGTTTCGCCTGGGGAACATCCTGCCTCTTAAACCTCTTATTCTTATTCCTTCCAAACCAACGCTGAAACTTCCGACTCGCTATTCCTGATTCTGATCTAGCGGGTCCACTTTCAAATTTTCTTTTCTTCTCACCCTGCTCCTTTGCAGCTAATTTCTGATCACTTTCTATCACGAGGGCAGCCTGAACTACCGAAGTATATGTCTTGAGTTGTAAGGCTACAACTCCACTCCTTATTTCTGGCTTCAACCCTTGCTGAAACCACTTCGCTCGTTAGGCTTCTGAACTCACATATTCTGGTGCTATATGGGCCAACTCTGTAAACTTTGCTTCATATTCTGTGACACTTTTATCCCCTTGTTTCAGTTCCAAAAATTCCACTTCCAGCTGACTATGGAGACAATCTGGAAAATATTTTTCCAAAAACAACTCTGTAAATCTGGCCCATGGAACTGGACCTTCTCCTTCTTGGGCTCGCGTAAATTCCCACCAATAATTCGATTCATTCTTTAGAAAATAACTAGCATAATCAGTCTTTAAGTTTTCACTCACCTTGGTGAGCGCGAACGCTTTTTCCATCTCCTTTAATCATATCCTGGCAATAACAGGATCTACCTCTCCTTTAAACTCTGGGGGCTTCACTGCCTGAAAAGACTTAAAACTAACATCCTGATTTGCCCCTCTTATCTCATGCTGCTGCTGGATTTGTAGTTGCTACTGTTGGATTTGCTGTTGTTGTTGTATGAACTGCTGTTGCTGTTGTTGTTGTTGTTGCAATTGTTGTTGTTGCTGCTGGAATTGTTGTTGTTATTGGGCCAGCTGTACAGTCTGCTGATTCAATAAGTTCATCATGTCACTCACGGAAGGATCCCCAGCAGATCCGTTATTGGGCTGAGAGTTTCTCTTTGATGGCATCTCCTGAAACATAACAGTTATATATAAGAAAATGGATTGCTCCGGCAGTTTATATTTATGCATCAGGAGAGCGTTGCAACTAAGACAATATTATCATCCCCATTATAATTGGATCCGTCCTGAGTAAATGATTATAATCTAAAAATGCCAGCAACAGAAACAACAATAATAATAACAACAATAATAGCGACACGCAATATATAAAAAGTGAACAATAAGATAAAGCAGCTGAAATACAATAACCAACATAATCCAACCAGTACAACTGAAAATCCAACTAAAAAGAACCATCCGAATACACACCAAAATTGGCTGTCATAACAGCCTCGCCTACTACAAACTATCACAACATAATGTACATATACAAAGTAGACAACTACAGAACTCCTAGAAGTCACTATGAGCTCTGCATCTCTCTGCTGCAACTCTGTCTAGCCACTACCACTGCCACCAATGGAACCTAGCTCAAACACTAGCCAGTTCACTAGGTCCTGATACTGCACCGCTCTGAACTCTGAGCTACTGAAACAGTCAACAGATATAGCCCTCTCTATAGCTATCTGGGTCAATGCTCGCACACGGGCTCGCACCTCAGGGGAAGGGGCAGAAATACCCTGAAATGGTACAATAGGTACCTGGTCCAACTGGGCAGCAAACTCTGGACTCTGATCTCTGATAAAGGAAGTATTCACCGCCCTATGAACATGGTAAGGGATCGGTGAAGAAGTACCACTAGGGGCCACAGGAGGTACTGGAGGTCTCATCATGGAAGAACTGGGACCGCAGCCGGGAGGGAAATCCCTGACAGCAGACACAGACCTACGTACCCAACGGGGATGAGGAGCAGATCCAGGGATGTCTCAAGGCACAAAAGAAGGGACTGGGGGAGGAGGCATAGGGGTCTCCTCTGTAACAGCATCAGGAGGTCTCTCAGAGTCTGAGCTATCCGAATTAGAAGGATTCTCCCAAGATGGAGAACTCGAAATCGCAATAGGCCACTGCCAACATAATAAATATACAATCAAGACACAACCAGGTCAAGGCAATTCTATCTAAACATTTAATAGATGCCAGGGTAACGCCGTCAGAACCCTCGACTGACTCTAAAGGTTTGCTCCTCTATATGAGTTGCTGACTTACACTTAAAGACTCACATTATCACCTACTCGACACAATCCCTAACCTGAATCAGGGACTTGAACCTATATCTCTGATACCAACTGTGACGGCCTCAACCCCGGGGTCAGGAGTTGGCGTCACTAAACACAATTACTAAAATATAAACAACAGAATTATTATTAAAATATACTAACTTGACCCCAAACCAAGATCCGATCCAGGTTCAAGTATAATTCAGGTTCTCACTAATACAAGCTCTTTATTCAACATCTAAGACACACTAACTTTATTCAACAACTCCTCAGACCTCATGGCCTGATACAAACTACCTCAGAGGAGCCGGGTCCAGAAGGGGCGGGAACATAGGTCGGTCTGACTGATCTTCTAGGCATCTGCGAAATATACATAATAGTTTGCAAGGGTGAGCATAATCGCTCAGCAGTACCAAAATATGAATAACAGAATAAAACAGTAATGTAACAATAATAGGAACAGAACTGTAATCATGATATCAACATTATGCAACAAAATCAGAGAAAAACTGGATATCACTAACTAGCATGCTTCATCAAAACAACATAGCAGTGTGCTATAAAAACACCAGAGTCCAATTTTAGCATGCTAGTCACACTTGTAAAATTACTGTATCAACTCTTCGTACCCTTACGGGAATCACAAAACCAAATCAGATACGTAACGGATATATGAAGACAGCTGATCAGGCTATCAATACTAGACGGCTCCAACTGCCATCTCATTTATGGCTCCAACTGCCATCTCATTTACCTGTTCCGGAACTCAGAGACTAGCTAGGTCTCTGACCTGCTGGACTAATCGGTTATACAGTGCACGCAACCGAATTAGCCTCTTACGCCATCTCAATAGGCCTACTCTGGCGCCAACATATCCCATATCTGATCGTTTTAATCCAGTTTTCAAAATCGTCACTTTTACCTATCTCTTTTCAAAATCAATTATGTCACAGCACAATATTCAAATCCTCTTTTCGTTTTAATCACATTTAGAGATAGGTATTTTCAGAAGTTACTTTTCCCCAAAACATAATTTTAAACAACATTTTCAAATACGGGGGATACGTAACTTAAAACGTTTTTGTTCCATTACGAGAATAAAACATTTAGATATTCATATGCACTGAACCATAAAAGAATGGTCAGGGGTACTTGCCTTGCAACGCTTTACAAAACCCTAAGTAGCTTTCACGTTGACTTTAATCCTGGGAAAACTCGCTCGGAATCTACAAATACATAATACCCTAATCAGTTACACCGACATGCTTGATATCCTAAAATTCTAACAACTCAATCTGATAACCCAACTCGTATTATTACTATACACATAAACCCGTAATCACATAGTCACGTAGTCGGAAATATTGTTAGGGGTAATACGTAGAATATAATTATGTACATTTTCGAATATATATTTTTAGGAAATTTTGACAACATCTTATTTATTTATAAAACTACCCATCGATTACAATCGACGTCCTCAATCACACAATCCACAATATTACTTCCTCATTTTATACAACTTACATCCCAACACCAATCACAACTAATTATTTAAGTCCGAAAATATTTTACATAATCATTTTATTTATTTATAAAATTTAGGACTCAGAACATCGTCATCACCGTCCACCGTCCGCTCGTAACGAGTCATCGCGGTACGGCGGCAAAATTTATTGGTGCCCGAAAATATTCGGGTATCCAAATAAATTCCACCGATTATTCGAAAATATTTCCCGCACTGAAAATTAATTTCCTGCGGAAATTGAAATAAAGTTAATTTAAAATTCCAGAATTAATAATCTGCAAAAGAAATCAAACAGACAGGTACGGTGGCTACACAGGCCACCAGAACAAACAAGACGGCCGGAAATCGGCCAAAACCAGGCGGCACAACAAAGGAACGACAACAAGGAACCATAGAAAGCAATACACACACCAACAAACACACACACAAGCACAACATATATATGTATACATGCAACCGAACAGAACTACCAGCACACACCGGAAAAAGTCGCAGCACCGGCGAACTGAAATAGCCAGGAAGGAAAAACGAAGAGAGGAGGAGAGGAACTAAATAGAATTAAGAGAAGCAAGAGAGACGAGCAAGAGAATCGAAGAGCAGACAAGAGAGAAACAGAGATGTGAGACGCGTATGCAACAGGGAGGGGGTACAGGTTTTTTATTTTTTTTTCCTTGCCTTAATCCTGTTGCAACATGTAGAAACAATTAACTGAAATGCTGACATGTAGAGTTTGGGATAAATTTGAAGGTTCGAGAGTCTGTTTTGCCCCGAAACTCGAAATTAAAACGAATCAAACAAATTCAGAAAATCACCGAAATAGTCTTAAAATGTTATAAATATCCCGAAGTTAATTAAAACGTAACTTTCGAAATTTTAAACTAATTTTTAAAACACAATTTATACCCGCTTTTAACAAATAAACGAATCAACGCGCGGGTAAAATAAATCCCAAAAATTCCCGAAATAATTTTAAAATTCTCAGAATAATACGAACTTAATAAAATTTAATTTTCATACTTTTTAAAGATTTCCATAATTAAATATGGATTTTAGCATTAAACACACTCAGAAAATCATTTAAAAATAAATAATTAATAAAAGATTGATTTCTCAATTCCATAAAGTCCTAAAAATAATTATTGACATTATAAAATTAGAAAACCAATTTTAAAGACAACCCAAATATTTATGGAATTAAAACTACAATAAAATTACTTTTAGAAGTGAAATAAAATCATATTACTCACCAATAAATCACACAATTCCAATCCCACATATCAACAAATCATAAATAATTAAATAACAATCCATAACTGCTGCCAAAACCAATACACACATTTTATTTATTTACTTAAACTTTTATTACACTTCCAAATATTAGAAATAAAATAAATACATGAGTCGTTATAACAGTCATCAAAGAGAAAATCACAAAAATCTCCTCCAAAGGAACCTCTATCATCTTCCCAGTTAATGGTGGAGAATTCAATTTCGTATTTTCTAACTAAGATGGCTTCTCAAACCCGATTACGAGAAAAACAAGCTTCTCTATGGCAAATATGCAAAGAAGATTCAGATAGTGATAGCATGTCACTTGAAGTTCTCATGGCAGATCCACCAGCAGATGAGCCTACGGTAGAAGATGAAGATACCTACACCCAAGGACACCACGAGCCTGATCAGCCAAGTCCTTTTCAAAATAACCCAGCAAAAGGATTTTCATTTGATAACATCTCACCTTCAAAGTAGAGAGATGGAATTTATGAAATGCATGCTTGGTGTACATCCGAATTACTCCAGCCTGGAGCTACTATGTCATCAGTTGTAGACAAATTTGTGGCCAAATTTCATGGCAGGCTAAGGAAATGAAGGATTGCTCTTGGAACTTACAAACAACTGATAATCTAACAAAGTCCAAATATGGATGCTTTGATTATGCATGTACATAATGAGTTTTTAGGAGTATGGGATCATTATACAAATGAAGCCCGAGAGGAAGACTTGAGCATGCGATGTTTTTCTTATAAAAGGAAGGATCTGGACACCCACTATGAAAGGATGTCCAAGAGGTTCTAAGCTATAAATGGTATCGACGATGTTAATCTAAAACAGACATTCCTAAATTCCCTTCAGGAACCTTTGGGGAATGAAACATCCAGGCTCCTGCAGATTAAGAACCTTCCTATCAACAGTACTTCACTTGGAGAGTTGTATTAGAATATTTTGTTGGCTCTGGAAAAGTTATGTAAACAAAAGAAATTTCTCAAACAATTTGAAGAATAAAGTAAAAACCTTGGTTCAACTTGTGATCGAAACGAACTCCAGATCAAATGTGGTAAAAGCAGCTCTTGTGGATGTGAAAAGAAGGACAAGATTTCGAAGTACAAGAAGAAGGGTGGAAAAAATTATTTTTCCAAAAAGAAGAAATGGAAATTTCTAAGGAAGAAAAAGGAAACACCAAATCCACCAGGTGTTATGTATGCAGAAAGAAAGGACAATTTGTAAAGGAATGCCCAAATAAAGAGAAGAGTGTCAAACTTATCGAAAAGATTTCTCAAGTGGAAGACATTGAAGATGACGATTTGGAATCTCTATTTTCCCTAAACGAAAAACCAGGACCAGATACCATCCTGGCTTTAAGAGCAGATCTTTCTTACTCAACAGAAGAATCTGATGATGATGTGGTCTTATTTGATGATATATACACTCTCACTCCTAAAGAAAGTTTCTTATGCCAACCATCCATCAGCCAAGATACACATCATCCCAGGAAAATGGGATAAGCCAATTCCAGTAATAGCATTTCTCGATACAGGAGCTACCTCCTCCATCATGAAGCTAGATATTTTGCCAAAAGAATACTGGAATAAGTGCTAGAGATCTTTTCGTGCGGCTAATGGAGATAACTTTGCAATTACCTTGATAAGCAAACCTATTAACATCCAACTTTTTCCAGGATACATCATAAAACATCAAGTATATGGTTCAGAATAACCTGGAAAGGATCTACTAATAGGTTTTGATATCTTGCACAATTTGAAGAGGGTATCATGGAGCAAAGAAGGCCTAAAGCACAAGAATCATTTGTTGCCCTGGACAAAGACTCTACACCTATATCCTATAGAGATCTTAATTACACTTAAGGAAGAGATAGCCAAAACTTCATGTACAGAAACTCATACAAAATTCCTTCAAAAATGTTCTCGCCCACTTTGGAAAAATCCGGAATTCTTTGTTCATCTGCCCTTCAAGAAAAACAAAGACATTAATCCTACTAAAGCAATCCATAAAGGCATGAATCCTGATCACTATGCTCTTACTATCAAAGAAGTTGAGCAGTTAGAGCAAGAAGGGTTAATCAAAAACACGAAGTCGCAATGGGCGTGTGAGGCTTTTTACATGAATAAAAGATCTGAACAAGCCAGAGGCAAGTTAAGGTTGGTGATTATTTATCAGCCTTTAAATTATTTTCTTGAAGATGATAAGTTTCCCTTACCAAAAAGAGAGGTACTATTTCAAAAACTCCCCCAGGCCAAAATATTTTCAAAATTTGATCTCAAGTCAGGATTCTGGCAACTCAGAATTCATCCAAATGAAAGGCCAAAAACTGGTTTCTACATACCAGAAAGACACTATCACTGGATGGTAGTACCTTTCGGCTTGAAACCAGCTCCATCACTATTTCAAAAGGCTATGTTAAAGATCTTTCATCCAATCATGGATAATGCTCTGATTTATATTGATGACATTTTGTTATTTTCACCAGATATCGACTATCATCATGCTTTATTAACAAAGTTTCATGACTTAGTTAAAAGTTATGGAATCATGCTAGCAGAAAAGAAGATGCATATCGGTGAAACTGACATTGAATTTTTGGGAATGCATATATATAAAGGACAATATCAAATCCAACCTCACATCGCAACTCAGCTGGCTAACTTCCCCAATGAGAATTTGTCATTCAAGCAAGTTCAACAATTTCTAGGGATTGTCAATTACATAGTTGAATTCATCCATAATTTGGTCAAGTTTAGAACTCTTCTCACCAATCTGTCAAAGAAAGATGCTCCTCCATGGAATCAAGTATGTACAGATGCAGTTAGAAAGCTGAAGTCTTTAACTAAAAATCTCCCTGCACTAAAAATTTCTTCTACTGGCAAAAGAATCCTTCAGACTGATGCAAGTGATAAATTCTGGGGAGCAGTCCTTCTAGAAGAAGCTAACGGAAAGAGACAAATATATGGCTACAGAAGTGGAGCATTTAAAAGTGGGGAGCTTCATTATCACTCCACTTACAAAGAGATTCTTGCAGTCAAAAGGGGAATTGAAATATTCCAATTTCACTTGATAGGGCAGCACTTTCTCATCGAAATGGACATGTCTGCATTTCCAAAAATGTTACAGTTCAAGCAAAAGATGTTGCCCCAGGCCCAACTTTTAAGATGGGAAAACTGGTTCTCACAGTGGAAGTTTGATGCCAAACACATAAAAGGAAAGAATAATTTTCTTCCAGATTTTTTGTCAAGAACTCAGAGGACCATAGCTCCAGTATTCCCACTAATATATTCCATTCAGACAGGGAATCTTCCGCTTCATATAAAAGACAAGGTACTTTATTTTGTCATGAAGAAAAGATCTCTAGAATAATTACTTTTCTATCAAAAAATATACATCAGACGATATGGCTTGTCTGAAGGGCCACTTACAAATCTTCCTCTGCACCCCACTTTTCCTTTCTTGACAATCCACGTGCTTAATGTAAAGTTTAAATTTTACTTTCCAAAAGAAGCATACATGTTTTTGTGGTACTTTGTGGAAACGTGTCCATTCGGCATATCATTCGATAAGACAGATTTATTCCACTATCTCTCAGTGGCAGACATGAGACCCTGCAAGAAGAAGTACAAACAGCTTTATAAATGGTTGAATCTCTTTGGCAACACCATGTTTTGGCGTGAAAACTTGAGACCAGAAGGAAACAGCTCAAATGGAATAAGAGACCAACGCTATATTCTTATAGTGTTCAATTGTCGAAGAAGCATCAACATTCAGGAAGACGGATTAGTAATTTAGAAAGAATATTCATGTACATTCTTTCATGATTCCATGTATGACACTAATGATCCAACAGAACAACACAAGACACTTATATGTGCAGTCAATAATATTGACGTAACAGCAGCTCCTCCTGGCCTACCACATATATATTGGAAGAAGCCAAATATTCTCCCTCATCACTATATGACAACAATTCAAGACTGTCAGTTCAAGTTAAACCTGGAATCAGCAACTACAGAACTAGATGACCCTGACCATCCTGATTTCAGGCTCCACAAAAGGGAACCTCTGCGATTTTATAAATATCTTCCTGGCCTGAAGTACTCAGTTCCCGTTTTATCCGGCAGCGATGAGGAAGATGAAAAAGAAAATATGGAGCCATGACCTTTTTTCACCAGGGGGAAGAAGAGAATATAAATTAATTATTATGATTGTAAAATAAAGTGTGTGGTGTGTATCAAAATAAAGTGTGTGGTGTATTTGTAAAATAAAAGGTGTGGTGTGTATAAGTGGAAAGAGATATTATTTTCTTATAAGGATAAGATATCCTTACACGTGTTTAAATATGATTGGTTTGTAAGATTTCATCCTATCAAGTTGTCCCCTCAGGACTACTATAAATGGGATCCTTTTATATTAAGGCATCCAAGTCTTAGACATCTATTCTATTCTAAGCAATAAACTACAGTGTGTTCTTATATCTTTTCCATCTTTCTAATAATCTTGCTTCTTCTTATATTTCTTGTAACCTCCTTAGTGGTTGTACCTTTCTTAGTGAATTGTAATCTGCTCATATATTATGAGTAGTCTAGGGATGGATGAGATGGAGTGAAACGCACTCATTCCAAATTTATAAGAAAAAAATAAGAAAAAAAAATTATGCTAGTATCTGATTAAGCAGAATTGACCACGGGTGAGCTCTTTAATACTCGAGCAATTAAATTATAGGGGACTTTGTGCCTAGTGACCTAAGGCTTGTTCAGTCTGGGATCCGCTAACCTAACGCTCGCTACATGGGTATTATTGTATAAGTCTTTCAGGGCCTCATCCATTGCACGATCAAATAAGCATTTGTGTTGATGTATTCAGTGTTGTAGCATGAATCCTTGTCTAACCTCAGTGATGATGGAGGTATTTTGGAGTCATGATGTGTTTAGCATTCATTCTACTTATAAGCTTGTGATTGTTTTAGTAAAGAATAAGATATGGTTTTGATCTAGTGTTGGGAGCATATTTGATAAGCAAAGCACACACTCACGTTTATGTGCTTATAAGTTAGTATATGGGATTAGTCGAGCTCTGTTTAAAGTTATTGCATTCTTAGAGATATTGGCTTCTTGATCTGGTTATGGTTATTCCGAGGGGATCTTCGTATTGTCATTTAGTTGCATTCATACATTTTGCTAGTAGTTGTCAAGTCTGTTTATGCTTGAGGACAAGCATCGATTTAATTTTTGGGGTATTATAAGTGGATTTTATATCCATTTAGAACGCTTCATATCGGCTTAAGTTGATGACTTGACCTCAAGTATGAGGTATTTTTTATGCATTTTTTATGCATTTTTGTTGATTCTTTGTAGAGCTATAACTAGAGGTAGGAATGGACTTATCTATGCTTCTATGGTGGTCTGAGTTCAGGAAATGAAGGGCGAAAGCTTGCCAAAGGAGCAGAGCGAGAAATAAAGAAAACAGAAATTCTTCGGCAGAAGGCAAGCGCGGCTGGCCTCTACCTTGGCGTGCCCGCGCTGCCATGGACAGACACTCAGCGTGCCCGCACTGTGTCTTGGCGCGCCCGGACTAGGTCGTGGAATGAAAAATCCTGTTTTAATTCTGTTTTGGAAGTTTCATGCGGTCAAGTTAACCTGGAAGTATAAATACAAAAAGATATCAATCAGAAGGATAGAACACTGAGGGAAACCAAAAAGAGAGAGCACAAGATGCCTAAGAAGAAGAAGATCTAGTTCTACATCTTACTTTGTATTTTTCTAATTAGGCGATACTTTGGATGCTCGTTTCGAATTTGTTTTCCAAACCTTAATGCTTTAATATTCTCTTGTAGTATTCAGAATCTTTTTACTATCATGTTTTCATTGGAACCCATGATGACGAGCCATTCGATTATGAACTAATATTTATCATGGGATTTTAAAGGATTTATTTATGGAGTTTAGTAGTTGACTGCCTTAAAGTTTTTAGTGTGTGATGAATTATTGATTTCTTTGTATGGTTGTGCTTAATTTTCTTAGATGCGTAGCTAACATCTAAGTTGTATTTTTAATCTCTATTGAATGCGAAAGTGGATATAGAAGTTTAGAACTTGTCATGCTAGCATAGGTTTATGAATGTTTTGACATGCATGATTTGTAGTGTAATTTTAACCATCTTATGCTTCCCTATTTGATCTTAATGGATAACTTGCTCTTAAACCGTTATGTTTTCAAATCTTATGGACATATAGGGTCTAAACATAATTGGGGTCTGCTAGCTTCTATCTAATTTGTGAATGCTGAGTGGCAGGGTATACCTATATCGAAAGATAGCGTGTACTAATTTCGTGTTATCTGATTAGTTATCATAACTGTCACATACAATGATTAAAGGCATAAACTCTGAATGAAGTATTTAATGAAGTTGGAATCCCATGTTTTATTTCACATAAGTAACTTGATCTTAATTTTTTAGTTAATTTATTCTAGCATAATTACTTTTAGTTAGTTTAATTAGATAATCAAACTCAACTTGATATTTGTCTTAACAGTGAATAATAATCACACATTGTTGCTTAAGTGCACATTTTGAATTAAATCAGTCTCTGTGGGAACGAACTGAAGTTAATTTTATACTACTTGTGATTGCGCATGCTTGCATGTTTTTGTGCGAACATTATAATACGCAATGATTTTGGAAGGAGGAAAGGTTTGCCATAAACCCGATACCTTTCTGATCAGGAAAAGATATCAATCATGTCACTTCTCTACTAGTAGATGGATGAATTCCTCGTCGGTCATCACCCTGGCCACATTAGGACCTTTAATTGGACCGTCACCCGGCCTCTTACGTGTTGATGGACTGTCACCCAGCCTCTTACACTTTGATAAACCGTACCCCATTCTATGCCGCCTATGCCGACACATTTAGATGGACTTACTTCCGGAATGTTGGGCAAGTAATCAAAAACTCTTTTATCAGATCAACAACTTCGTTATGACAAAAAAATATACCACGGAGCCGGATCCTTCAGATTTTGAGCGAGTATTTAAATCCCCTTCAAAAGGAAGATCTTAAATTTGAAAACAAGTTTTGGGATCCGCTCTAACTTTTAAAATCATTTTGCAGGCTTGGAAACATTTTTGAAAACGTTTGGGATAGGGATGATTTAATAGAATAAATCAGTTCCAAAATATTAAAAGAATATCTGAATATTATTCTTTAAATTACATTCCAATAAAGAATAGCTTTTATAAAAATAAATGAAGTAAAAGTTTTAAAACTAATACTTGAAAGAATAATAATTAGGAAAAGATATACTTATAGGAAAGTAAAATCTTTATTTGAATAATCGAAAATAGTGTTTGATTATTATTCAAAACTATCGAATATAGCTTATTCGATTAATAGTTATAGAAAACTATATGTTATTCCCGAACAATCTAACAACTAGAATTATAGAGGGGGGGTTGAATGTAATTCTTGGTTTCTTTTCAATTTTAAGAACTTCTTACAAATATAAATATAACTGTATATGAATATGCTACAAATTTGAACTTGAGAGTGCTAAAAGATTCAGCTTACAAATTCTCTCTAGTTCTTGCTTGCTTTTTTCTATTAATCGATATTTAATAACTTTTGCTACTCTTGGTTTATATATCATCAAGTTACATATATGATAAGATAAAGCATACGTGTATTATCTAGGTCTAATCATGTGTTGCTTCATTTTTCTTTCCCATGCAATCCAGATAGATATAGCATCTTTGAACGTCCCTATTTTGCATGAAATTGGAAATACTTCTTTATCTTCATAATCCTGATTACAGGCTACCACATTCCATTTGTGTACAATCAACCTATGTGACTGTCAAGTTGCTTTCAAATGCTATTCAGATCTGATTGATCTTTTAGACTTCAACATTATCCGTTGAATCTGTTATGAATTATCCGTTGAAGATTTCTTGAGTCATCCATTGAGGGCTTTGCAGATTATCCGTTGACAGTGTTTCTTTAGCACTTGATACTCTTTCACTTATGCAGAAATATATTGCATCATTTATTTACAATTTGCAAGCCTATTCTGCATATTTATCTAGTAGTCAACATGACTTGGAGTTTCTAAAAACTTCTAAACTTCTAAGTTATAGTAGTGTACAGGAATGTGCTACGGACTTATTTAAACATAAGCTACTCCATCACTTTGATGGTTACAAAATCATTTAGCTTATATACTTAGAGTGTTTTATAGAGTTATCATTAAGCCTATGATATATTCATAACAATCTCCCCCAATTTATGTCTAATAGAATTATAGTCATAAATTCAGGTCAACTTGATGATAACAAAACACCCTAAACAAGATTAACACAGTTAACAGTAGATAAGTTGCAAAATGCTTTAAATAAAGAAAGTTGATTATGGTTACATGTCACTTCAAGATGCTCCTTTAGCCTGAGCTGATCATTTCTTTCTTCTTGAAACTCTGGACCTCTTTCCGAGCTTCATGTCATTCTCCTCAATTTGATGTTGGAGTTGTCTATTGAATTCAACTTCATTACCATCACTGGGATCCAGCTTATCCTGCATTTCTTTGAGAATTTCATTGCTGGATATTTGCAGCTGATCTTCAAGTCTGAAAAATTTCATTGCTGGATATTTTCAACCAGTAAGGTCTCAAATGCACTGTATCACCAGTATGTGGAATAGTTAAAACTCTAGGCAGTACATTTGGATCTCTCCAGCTTTGTCTAATTCTGTTGATCTTCTTGAGAACTTCAATTTTGGCTGTATTTGTGAAACCAAAATCCTTCTTTATAGCAGAACACCTTTATTAGTACATTGTGACTTTCATTGAGGATTTTGTATAGAGGCCAAGTGATCTCGCTGCCTCCCTTGTATCTAAACACTAATCTTTCTAGTAGCTTGGTGTTAGCAACAATTCCCCTTACTTCATCAAGCTCATCCAGGTAGAGATTAAGGTCTGAGAATTCCTTGATGTCACATATGAACAATTGATCATCTTTTTTAACTTTGGGCTTAGGCTTGGAGATCACTTTGTGTTGAGACGGATTTGACTTGACTCCCATATTCTTCCTCTTTCTTTTGTTCTTCTTTGTGGTGGGTACTGGAATATTCAAATCAGGTATGGGTAGACTGTCCCAATTTATAGGTTCATCCTTGGGTATGATAGGCTCACCATGAAAGTTGATGCCTGGATAAACCTTGGTTTCAACTGGTTCCTTATTGAACTCGGTTGGTTGACTTGAAGTTGTAGATTGGACTTGATCAGTTTCCCTTTCAGTAGGACTAACTAGCCTTTTTGCATTGGCCTTCCTTCTAATTCCTTTTACCCACTCTTGTCCTGCTTCTTTCTTATTTGGGTCATCAGCTAAAGTTTTCTCAGTTATATTTGAAGTAACAGGAAACTCTAGTTTCCTCTTTCCTCCTTTAGTGGCCTGCTTCAATCTTCTTTTCTGAGCTTCCATCCTTGCATTTTCTTCAACTTTAGCTTCACCAAACTAAGGATGTCCAGACATCACGCAAATTATCTTGCCATGTCTATAGCTTCTTGCTATTCTCTCTGTCAAGATGGCATCTTTGGTGGTCTTGAAGCTTTTAATTGAGGCACCCATCAAATTATCTGTATCTGCCCTAGGAGGAGAATATTCAACCAATATTGGATGCTTTGTTGACATAATGACATTTGCCTATTTGGATTTCAGCACCACAAAGTTCTTGAACTCATTCTTCATAGAGGGCTCACCCTTTACTCCTTCTAGCTGCATGTCTTTTATAGTGATTGGTCTCAACTGAGTGAAATTTGTTCTTTTAACCTGAGCTTTACTGCTGCTAGATTGATCAGATCAATACTGTCTACAGCTGATGGTTTGGAGATAGTGATAGCCGGTACTACCACTTTACTGACTTGAATATTCTTCACATTCTTCTCCCATTTACTATCCTTCTTCCCTTTATTGAGTTGGATATATGTATCCTTCTCCCCCTTTTTGTTATCAACAAATTGAGCAGGGTTGGAAGTTTGAGTAGCCACCAGTTGCTGTAACAATTGAGTTTGAGTTTGTTGATGTGAGAGAATTTGAGCAACTGAGTTCTCCATTTTGGACAGTCTTGAACCCAGATCCTCAACTTTTTATTCAAGTCACAATCCTTCCTAAGATTCTGATTGAGGCTGGTCATTGTAGTATCAGGAAGTTTAGCATCCAATCTCATGGAGTAACTGGTCTTGATTGCCTCAATCTCCTGCTTCAGTTCATATACAGATTGATTATATTGGAGAGCTTGAATTTTATGCAGCTGTAGAGATTCTAGATGGGCTTGTAGAAGACTTTTGGTGATGGTGTTGTTGGTGGCTTGAATGGCAGCTTGAGTTTGATGAATTAGTTTGAATAAGGTGGATTGAAGATGATGATAGTTACAATCCTTTGAAAACATCCAAGCTGGAGATTCAGTCTCTCCCCTATGTTCCTGCCTACCTCTTCAGCATCCTCTCCAAGAGAGTTATCACCAAAAGAATCACCAGAGGCACCAAAAGGATAATCAAAGTCATCACCATCATGAGTTGGAAGTGAATTGACTGCATCCTTGGCCCATAGCATAGAAGTTGTAGTATGCACCAAGTTCAATATCTTTTCAGCTTCCTCATTGCCCTGCCCAACCAGAATTTGATATGCTGGAACAAGATGAGTAAATGTCTCAGCATCCAAGGAGACAGAGTCTAAAACAGCTTGATATTCTTGCTGAAATAGCTGCTCCTTTTATGCTTCATTGACAGCCATTAACTCACTAACAATGGGATCTTCCCATTCTGTTGTACATGCTTTTCTCCCATTTTCTCTCTTTTCTTGCATCAAGGGCTCCCTTTTGCTCACCACCCTCACCTTCACCATCTAAGGTGGGACTCATCTCACTCACTTTTGCCATACTGGAAGAATTACCATGCATATGTGCACTCTTTTCCTCTCTTTTTGCCTGGGAGCAACCCAATCTCTCACTCATATCACTCCCTTCCCTCAAGCCTAAGAATGATTGCACAACTACTAAATCATCTGCACTAGTAACAATTTTAGATATATCAGGAGGTGTAGAGACTATCAACGGATGAGTGATATCCATTAAAGTAGTAGTTGTGAGTATCAACGGATGACTGCTGTTAAGCTTATCCACCAAAGGACAATCATTGATCAACGAATGAGGAATATCCATCGAAGATGTAGAAATAATAGAGATAAGAGTTGAAACTATTGTTGAATCTGTGGAGATTGATTTTAATTTTAGGTGTACAGTGTAACACCCCAGTCCCATATCGAGGAGATTTAGGACTTCTATTTAGTTTATTAGACAAAGTACTACTACTTGCACCAAAAAATCATGATCTTTTGGGGGCCTGTGGTGGGCTAGTCATTACCCAAGTTGACTGTATTTGGGACAGTAGGCTTCGGCTTATTTTAGACTTGGAATCGGGATTTGACCCGATTTTTGAAAAAGGCTCGGGATTTGATCCGGGTTGTCATATATGGTATCAGAGCCTACTCTCGAAATCTTGATGCGTCAAGTTACTGGAGGTGGGGACACTAAGACTGGTGGTATTATCCCATAATGGCAAGAGGTCCGGAGGTGGGGACACGAATCCAGCCGGTATTATCCCATAATGGCTAGAGAGGTACGATCTTGGTCCTATGGGCTGTCTGTTCGGGCCTGACAAGGATGTCAGGAGTTTAAGTGGGGGAATTTGTAACACCCCAGTCCCACATTGAGGAGATTTGGGACTTCTGTTTAGTTTATAAGACAAAGTACTACTACTTGCACTAACAAATCATGATCTTTTGGGGGCATGTGGTGGGCTAGTCGTTACCCAAGTTGACTGCATTTGGGACAGTAGGCTTCGGCTTATTTCAGACTCGGAATCGGGATTTGACCCGATTTTTAAAAAAGCCTCGGGATTTGACCCGGGTTGTCACATACAGATTCTTCAACAGCTTGAGAAAGAATGGGCAACCGAGCCAACAAATCATCAATAAGACGATGCTCAGTTGTATTAGATTTTGGCTCCTCCATGAATATTAGAAACTGATGTGTTTATCATGTCCATATCCAGAAAGATAGTTGGAGAGTTTTGTGTATGAGGTGTTTCGATAATTAGATATTTTAGTTATGACTCCATATTTGTTGGAGACAGATCAATCTGAATTTGAGATGATGCGGTAACTGAGTATTTGACTTCAGTTGGCACTATGTGTGCACCCTGTGATTCCGCCATGGTTTAGATTTCTTCTTTCTGATATAAGTTTGGTTTTTTCTGTGTCCCTTCGCCTTTTGTCTGGTACTTTTGGTTGAGAGCTTGTTTCAATAGTTACATCATTTTGGGAGGATGCACCTAGCAATGAGCTAATTTCCTTATTAAGCACTATAGTCTATTCGGAGACTGTAGTGTGGCTGGTTTGGGTCACACATACCTCACCCTCCTTATCCTTGGAGCTTTTTTGATGTTTACTCCTTCTCTCACCCATCTGACTACCCTGAGCACTCCCTTCAAGTGAAGTAGTAGTTGTTATAAATGCTATCTTTTGAGAGATAACAGAGATTGGCTTCTTATACTTGGATTTAGACTTAGGTTTTGTGGCTTGGGTAGGCATCTATTTGGTCACTATCACAGATGTCATTGCCACAGTTGAAGTCAAAGAAGTAAAGAGCTGAGAAGAGATTAGAGCAGAAGTAGTTACCTCTTTTACCTGTTATGCCTGAAAGATTGGAAGATAGTTGAGGGGAACTCCATTATTGAGGTTGTTCCTGCTCAATTCTGCAAGTACTCTCTTTTCTTGAACCCAACAGTCAAGCTTGTTGTTTGGGTTCTCAATTACAAGGTTCTCAGAAATAAAGTTAGCCAGCATCATAAAGAATCTAGCATAATATATGTTCTTTGACCTTTTCTTAATATCTCCTAATTTATACCTTAATTCTACCATGACAGAGTTACTAAAGTTAAAGTACTTGTCATTCAAAAGCATGTAAAGCATGTTAACCATGGAAAAAGTGACTGCATCAAAATTTCTATTTTTTCCAGAAAATACTTTGATAAAAGAATCACGGAGAAAGCTCCATTCTTTTCTAAGGCACATTCTTCTAACCTCACCTAACTTGGTGGGAATTAGAGAATAGCCCATAGACCTAAGCATGGTGCTCACATATGTGTCTGTGTATGGAACAGTAGTATTGTTTTCAGGCAAGTGAAAGCATGCTTGTATTTCATCACAATTAATACAGTAATCATTATCTTTCAAAGAGAAAGCAATGGTTTTTTCTTTGGAGTTGTACACCGCTATGGTCCAGATTTGTTCCACAACTTCACAATAGATTACTGGAGACTCGAGCATACCATAGCTTAGTTTATAGTTGTAAATGAAGTCCATTATCTTTTGATAGTCCTTAGAAGCAGAAATCTTCTTGTCCATCATTGCTATGAAGTAGTTCTTTTCATAGACATACCCAGACTGAGACATAATCTTAAATACGGGTGCCATTATTGTGAATGAGGAGCAGTTACAGAGAAAGGGGGTTTTTGGAGATGAAGAGAGTAAAAGTTGCTTAAGAAATTCAGAGAGAGATAAAAGTGAAATATAGAAATGAATTGGGCTTTTATACTCACTTTGAAAAGTGTAAATAATAATAAAAAGATATAAAATAAAGTATCCAATGAGATTTGCCAAAAATAATTGTTTAGAAATAAAGCAGACTGTTGAAATTCCAAAATTGATCCATCGACAGATACATACACCCTGTAAGTAAAGTTGATGACTAGGGTTTTGGAATTAACGGTTAAAGTTAAGTTAACTCAACAGAAACAGTATGTACTATTATTCGTTGGATAATAAGGTACCCAGAAATATTTTGACTTTCAACAGATAATCCTTATCCGTTGAATGCTATCAGTATTTACCTTTAGCAAATCCTGATTTTGGTGTCAGGATCTGATGGCTGGAAAATCCTGATGTTTAATGTCAAGATCTGACCACTTGCAAATCCTGATTCCAATGTCAGGATCTGATAATTTGTAAATCCTGATTTATATATTCAATAAAGTCAAACTTATTTTTGGGTGCTCTAAAAGTTGCTCAGACATCAAAAAAATTTGAAATAATTAAGCATACCTAACTCACTTACCAACCTAGTGTAGGTTGACTCATCAATTGGCTCGGTAAAGATATCTGCAAGTTTCTGCTCACTTGGAACAAAATGAAGTCCCACAGTATCATTCATGACATGCTCTTAAATGAAGTGGTACTTGCTGTTTATGTGCTTTGTCCTTGAGCGCGGCACAAGATTTTCAGTTATGGCAATGGCACTTGTGTTGTCGCAAAAAATTGGGATCTTGTCCACATGTAGACCATAATCCAACAGTTGATTCTTCATCCATAAAATCTGTGCACAATAGCTACCAGTAGCAATATATTCATCTTCAACTATAGAAGTGGAAACTGAGTTATGTTTCTTACTGAACCAGTACACAAGCTTATTTTCTAGAAATTGACAGGTTCATTTGTACTTTTTCTGTTTATTTTATAACCTGCATGATCTGCATCTGTATAACCAATTAGATCAAAACCAGAATCTTTAGGATATCAAATGCCAAGTTTTGGTATTCCCTTGAGATATCTGAAAATTCTCTTAATAGCTACTAATTGAGATTCTCTAGGATCAGCCTGAAATCTAGCACAAAAACAAGTAGCAAACATTATATTTGGCCTACTTGCTGTTAAGTACAAAAGTGAGCCAACCATGCCTCTATAACTTGAAATGTCCACGGACTTTTCAGTAGTGTTCAATTCAAGCTTAGTAGCAGTGGTCATGGGAGTTTTTGCAGATGTGAAATCAATTAAGTCAAACTTCTTTAAAAGTTCATGAATATATTTGGTTTGACTAATGAATATTCCATCACTAAGAAAGTAAGTTAGTTATTCCATCATGCTCCTTTCATACTTACTTTGCATCAGTTTGGCAAACTTTTTAGAAAGTTTATCATCTGTAGAGTCAAATATTATGTCATCTACATAAATCTGAACAAGTATACCTGAGCCATTAACATTTCTAAAGAAAAGAGTTTTGTCAACAATACCTCTTGTGAAGTGATTTTCTAAAAGAAACTTTGACAAAGTATCATACCAGGCTCTAAGTGCTTGCTTCAATCCATAAAGTGCTTTCAAAATATAGTAGACATAGTCTGGAAAGTTGGGGTCTTCAAAACCAGGAGGCTGACTAACATTGACTTCCTCCTCCAAATCTCAATTCAAAAATGCAATTTTAGCATCCATTTGATAGACCTTGAAATTGGCATGGGCTGCATAGGCTGGAAAGATTCTGATGGCTTCAAGTCTTGCAGCAGGAGCAAAGGTTTCATCAAAATCTATTATGTTAGATATATTTGAGATGTTATGTATAATATGTTGTGTTTAGTTTCAGAACTTAATATTAGGACTTACTGGAAATCAGAACTTACTGAAGTCAGAACTTATATCAGAATTTAAGGCCGTCAGGATTTATATCAGGACTTAAGTGCGGATACTTCAGATAAGGAAAGCAACTGATTAACAGGAAAGGATCGTGACTAAAATAATAGAAGATATGCATGAAGAGTTAGAAGACTAGAAGACTTGTAGAAGATAATATCTGATTGATATATTTTAGGAGACAGAATTATATTCCATATCAATTAGAAGATATCTTGTAACTGTGTAATATATAAACACAGCTTAGGGTTTACACTATATGTGTTATCATTCACGAGAAAGATTATACATTGTAACCTAGCAGCTCTTATTGATATTGTTCATTAATGAGAGAGAACAACTGTTCTATTATAACAGAGTTTATTAAATATACTTGATTACTGTTACATACTTGTGTTCGAAATCGATTTGATTGTATAAACACTATATTCAACCCCATTCTATAGTGTTGTGTGACCTAACAAGTGGTATCAGAGCCTTTCTATTAACACACATACAGTAAAATCCAAACAATCAATCATGTCTGAAGAAACACAAACTCCAACTAAGCCCACCAAAACTCAAGATACTCAAAACACTTAAACCCACAGTCAATATGAGATTATTAAGGTTCCCATACTGAGACCATCTGAGTATCCCATATGGAAAGTAAAGATGGTTATGTTTCTGAAAGCTACCGATACATTCTCTGTTGCAGTTGCTGATCAACTAGCAAAGACCATACCAAAGGAGAAAGGTGAATACACACTTGAAGATATCTCATCTATTGCCAAGGATGCAAGAGTAAGGCATTTGCTGCATAGTACAATTGATAATGTCATGTCAAACAGGGTAATTGGATGCAAGACTGCAAAGGAGATATGGGATGCTTTGGAAATAAGATGCCAGGGAACTGATGCAATCAAAATGAACAGGAAGACTATACTCACTCAAGAGTATGAGCACTTTGACTCAAAAGTTGATGAGTCATTAACTGATTTATATGACAGGTTTGCCAAAATCTTGAATGATCTGTCACTGGTGGACAAGGAATATGATCTTAAAGATTCAAATCTAAAATTTCTTTTAGCTCTTCCTGAAAATTGGGATTTGAAGTCAACTACCATAAGAGACAACTATGACCTTACTGAAACTACTCTTGATGAAATTTATGGTATGCTCAAGACTCATAAACTTGAGATGGATCAAAGGAACAAGAGGCATGGAAGAAAGTCAAGGACAGTTGCTCTTAAAGCTGAGGAGGAATCTCCTAAAGTGGTTGTCTCAAAGAGGGGCAAAGGAAAGGCTCTCATCATAAAGTCTGATTCAAAATCATCAGATTCTGATGATGATGATTCAGAAACTGAAAGTTTATCTGAAGTGGATGTTGATGCAGAGATGATGCAACTGTGTGCTCTTATGGTGAAGGGTATCACAAAGATAGCCTACAAGAAATTCAGAAAGGGCAAGAAGTTTTCAGGTAAGGTGGAAGTTCTGAAAAGAAAGGATTCAGAAAGTCTAAAGGCAAAAGAGGAAAGTCTGACAGAGGAGACAACTCAAATGTCAAATGATACAATTGTGGTGAAAGAGGCCACATATCTCCTGACTGCAAGAAAGGAAAAAGTGATAAAGGCAAGACACTTGTCACAAAGAAGAAAAGCTAGATAGATACTTCAGATTCTGAAGATGAGGTGAACTATGCCCTGATGGCAAAGGCTGATAGCAATCCTGAAACTGCTGAATTGAAGTTACCTCAAACAACTTTTGCTTTTCATACTGATGATATTACTGAGTTGAGATTATATCTTAAAACCATGTTCATTAGTTTTAGAGATCAGACTTTAACAAATGAAAGATTAACATATGAAAGTCTTGCTCTTAGAAACAGAAATGACTACTTAGAAAAAGAGTTAGTTATGTTCCATCAAACTCAGAAAGAAAAAGATGATGCTTTGTATGTTAGAGATGAAGTGCTAAAACTGAATAAATCTCTTAAATCTGAATTAGAAAAGGAAAGAGAAATCATCAAAACCTGGACTAACTCTGGCAGAACAACTCAGAATATATAAGTAGTGGAAACTGGAAAGAGGTGTTAGTCCCTTAACAATGTAGCAAGAATTACAGAAGGGGGGTTGAATGGAATTCTTGAACCTTTTTCTTGAAATAAAAATGTTCAACTCGATTATTGATATATTTGTTTTGATTAGCACAATGCAGAATATAAACTTAAATGAATCAAAACACAAGTAATTAAAAACAAAGTCTTTAAAAACTTTCTGGTGAATTTAAACAATTCCACCAGAGATATATATAATATATCGAGAGGACTCTGTGTGCAGAAATGCTCACAGCTGCTTACGAAATAGAACTACTGAGAATACAGGAAATGCTAAAGATTATGCTTACAAAGATTTCTCTATTTTTGAGTTTCTCTCAGTTATCTCAGTTTTTTTTCTATTTGCTACTCTCTTGGTTTATATAATACCAAGATTACAAAGTCAAAAAGACTGAACAAATATAAAATCTAACAGTCTTAATCTTTGCTGCTTTTCGTCCTCTATTACCCAGTTAATGGGCTTCCACAATGTGTTTGTATACAACTCGACGGCTATGTGTTAGCTTTCACTGTTCAACTGATGTTTAAATTCTTGATATGATCATCCGTCGACTTTCGGATCATCCGTCGATGACTTAATTGATCATCCGTCGACTGTTATGTTAAACATCCGTTGATAGTCATTTGATCATCCGTCGAAGGCTTTGTTAATCATCCGTCGGTAGCCATTTTGGCACTTGACTTCATTTCACTTATACAGAATTACAACACATTACTTATGTACAATTAATCAACCTATTTAGCATATCTAGTTAAAGTCAACATGACTTATATGCTACTACAGATTCTATACAAAGGTGCATACATCACTGTGCTACAAACTTATTATTACATAAGCTACTCACTCGATGGCTAATAAGTTAATCATCCGTCGGGACTATAATGAGTTATCCGTTGGGACTATAATTTTTATCCATCGAGTGCTACATTATTTCACTAAGTAAAATCTACTTAGATGTTTTGTTTAAGTGATCATCAGGTACACAACATATTCACAACAATCTCCCCCAATTTATGTCTACTGGAATTGTAGCCATAAATTCAGAGATACTTGATGATAACAAAACATCCTAAATATATATCTTTAAAGATAAGTAGATAAAACTGAAAGTGCTTCAATTAAACAAAATGTACAAGGTTTGGCTCACAGTCAGTTCAAGATACTCCTCTAGCCTGAGCAGCTTTTTCTAGTTTCTTGAAGGTCTGGATCTTCTTCCAAGCTTTCTGTTATTTTCTTCAATTTGATTCTGGAGCTGCCTGTGGAATTCTGGTTCATCAGATTCTGAGAGATCTAGCATTTCTTGCATCTCCAATTCATTGCTAGAGATACTCAATTGGTCTTCTAGTCTGAAGAATCTTCTCACACCCTTGTCATCCATGAATTACATCAGCCAGTAGGGCCTTAGATGCACTCTTCTCCCTGTGTATGGGATGATTAGAGTCTTTGGGAGTGCATCTTTAGCTCTAACACTCCTCAGCTCTTCAATCTTCTTCAATATTAGTCTTCTTGCAGTTACATTGAACCCAAAGTTTTTCTTGAAGGATGAATAGACTTTGATCAACACAGCTTGGCTTTCTTGAAGTATCCTGTGAAGAGGCCACTGAATCTCCCTTCCTCCTTTGTACTTGAACACCAACCTTTCAGGTAGGTTTCTGTATGCATCAATTGCCCTTACTTCATCCAGTTCCTCCAGATAAAGGTTTAGATCTGAGAATTCTTTGATGTCACACAAGTACAAGTAGTCTCCCCTGTTGACCTTGGGTTGAGCTTCAACTACTAACTTGGATTTGAGAGGTGACAGCTTCACTTTCTTGACTGCCCTTGATTTTGTCCTTTTTGGCTTGGTAGGGATTGGCAAGTTGAAGTCAGGAATTGGTAATTTATCCCACTCTATTGGCTCATCCATTGGCACAATAGGCTCTCCATGTATGTTCCTGTAGGGGTCAACCACTCTTATGTCTTCAAATACCACAGAGGGCTTTGATGCTTGAGTTTTAGCTGGTGTGGATTCCTTAGGAAATTGAACTTCCAATTCCTTGTCAACAACATCCAGTTTCCTTTTAGTTCTTCTAGCCAATTCTTTCTTTCTTGGGGATTTCTTCTGTTCTTCAATCTTCTTCTTTGATTCAGCAGCTTCAGATGGTTGAGAAAGAATTTGTTGAGAAGAATTCACAGCCTGTAGCTTGGCCAAGATAGCAATCTGTTCTTTCTTTTGTTTAGACTTCTTTGCATCTAGAGCAGCTTGCCTATTTTCCTGCTTTAATATGGCTTTTTCTTCTTTCTTTGCTTGAGCAAACTGTGGATGTCTAGCTACCACACAAATTTCCTTTCCATTTCTGAATATCTTAGCAATTCTCCTTCTTGAAGCTGAATCAGCTGGATCTTTATAGAAGACAATGGATCTTGACAGAAGATTCTTTTCATCAGGCTTGGGTGTCTCATACACAGTGTCCAAGGGATTCTTCAAAGATGACTTTGGATAATTTGTCCTTGGTTTGAGAATTATTTCAGCCTTTTGTGATTTAATGCAGGAAGATTGTCCTTTCTCCAGATAGTTCATGCTCATCTCATTCACACTGATTGGCTTGACATGAGAGTGATGGATGGCTGACTTAACTGGCTCCTCAACTAGTTTAAACTTTCTCTAAATTTCCTCATCAATCTTTTCCCAGTTGATTAAAATCAACTTTCCTTTTTCAGCAACTTTCAAATTTGTTGCTGCTGCTTCAATTAGATCTATACCATCTGCAACTGGTGGCTTGGAGATAGTAATTGAAGGTACAATTACTTTGCTGATTTGTACTTGAAGTTTCTCCCCCTCTGTTGGTCCTTTCTCCCCCTTACTTGATTCTCTCTCCCCCTTTTTGTTATCATCAAGTTGAGGAGTTAGGCCTTGTGCTTTAGCCAGTTGCATGAGAAGATTTGTCTGAGTCTTTTGATTTTGAAGAAGAATAGCCACTGAATCTTCAATAACTTGAACTCTGTTTTCCAGCTTGGCTAGCTTCTTTTCAGATTCTGATTCTCTCCTTAATCTTAGTAGTAGATCTTGCATGGTACCATATGGCATTACTGAATCCAGCTTCTCAGAGTTACAGGTCTTCAAGTCACCTATATCTCTTTTCAATTCATCCACACTGAGATTCTGTCTTAAGTGCTGGATCTTCATTAGATGTAGAGAGTCTAGGTGAGCTTGAAAAACAGCCTTGGTACCAGCATCTGAAGTTTCCTGAAGGGCCTGTTGAATAGCTATTACTTGTTTGACCAAAGACACCTCAAATTGTCCTAGTGTAGATTCCTTTGCCCATGCCCATTCAGGTAAACTTAAAGCAGAACTTGGGCCTTCAGCTCCCCCTAAGTTCATACTTCCATCCAAAGAACCAGAGTCATCATCATTAGAATTTACTCCAAATTCTTCAGATGGCTCTCCAGCTTGAGAAGGCATCATGTTAACAATAGCTTTATCTCTTTGAAGAGATTCTGTGGTGTGCACCAAATTCAAAGTCTGCTCTGCCTCCACATTGCCCTGAGCAGCCAACCATTGATAGGCTGACACAGAATGAGTAAAAGTGTCAGCATCCAAGGAAATGTTATCAATTTCAGCTTTGTAATGTTGCTGAAATTGTCTTCCCTTTTCAGCATCATCCACAATCATTGACTCACTAGCAATGGCTGGATCCACCCTTATTTCTCATGTACCTGTCTTTCTCTCATATTCTCTCTTTTGTTGCATCAGGGTCTCACCTCGGCTCCCCACCCTCACCTTCACCTACTAAGGTGGGACTCCTCTCACTCACTTTTGCCAATCCTGAATAAATGGATTGCTGAGATTCACTCTTTTCCTCTCCTTTTGCCTGGGAGCTGAAAGGAATATGTCCTAAGTCCAATCAGGTATTAGGATTTAGGAATAACTTTTATGTAATCTGTTTTGATTTCATTGACATTAATAAAGACTTGTTTTCTTTTTGTTACGGGCTCTATCTATTTAAGTGTTTAAATAAGATATACCATAGTTTAGAGTAAAGCTTTTTATGGATTATGATGAGATCATAATAGTGAGACCTAAAAAGATGATAACTCTAAACTTAAATAGTTCCTGGTCATAGGATTACTAATTGGTAATTAATAATCCGCAAAGATCGGTACATACTATGCTTGCTTCATTATGAAGGATGTCTGTTCTCATAGACATTTGTGTGGTGACACTATAGCTAGTATGTAGGTGCTTATTATAGAATAAGTTCACTGAACATGACTCGCACAGCTGAACAACTGATGGAGTTCACTCACGTGTCAGCAGTTGTTCACCTAGTGATAGTTGTACAAGTATCCTTAGACTTGAGGTCATCATAGTCATCTTGTGTACACTGAACTATGCTTTGGTTTAGTTCTTAGTCTCTAGGGACAATTATTAGGGCTCTTCTGGGTATAGGAATTTGTACACGAAGATAGTGTATGATCAATAAAGGATCTACCCCTTCCAGTGAAGGAAGCGAATGTTCAAGGCTGATCTACTTATGCTAGTTCAGGAATCTCTGGCCAGAGTAAATGAAATTAGAAAGGAGTTTCTAATTTGCGTAGAACTACGCATAGTAAATGGTAAGCAAAGTGATTGAATTAGATAGGCTTGACACGAGATCCATGCCTTGTATTTAATCGGGACATTGTAGGGTAGAAGGAGTTTATTGTACGGTAACTATTCACTGACAGGTTCTTGGTATTCTAAGCAGTGAATTCATATTATCCGGATAGTCGCGATATGTTGAAAAGCATCACTCACGATGTAGAATAAATATGATTAATTAATAAATCATATTTAATAAATTAGAGAATTTATATAAATAATGATAAAATAGTTTTATTATTATTTATTTCTACTACCGGCTTAATATTGAACCTACAGGGTCACACCATAAAAAGAGAATGATTTTATGGTGGAGGAATTAATTAATAATGGCTAATAATTATTTATTTGTGAAATAAATAATTAATTGGCAAATTTAATAATTGATTAAATGAGATTTAATTGATTATAAATTAATTAAGAAAAATTCTTAATATTATTAATTAAGGATTTAATTTTTGGAAATTAAATCAAGAGAGAGAATTATTTCTAAAGTGTTTAGAAAAAGGATTAATAATTAAAAGGTGTTTTAATTATTAATGAGAATAATAAATGGGTTAATAATAATATTATTTATGGGAAAATTTCAGCTGAAAATTTTGCCTATAAATACACTATTATAGACCCTATTTTATTCTAACCCCAGAAACCCAAAATTTTAGAAAACCAAATTCTCTCCACCTCCTCCTCCTCCTAAAAGTCGTTTTCTTGGTGGATACCGGTGGAGTGCTTCACACTTGAGGAGCAACTGCTAAGGATCTCTGATCGTTGTCTCCGAATTATTTTAAAGGTTAGATTCGATCCCTCGAATTTTTATTCACGATTTATATGCTTTTATTTGGATTTTGTATGTGTAAAAGTGTTTTGCCATGCCCCGCTGTGTTTAAAAATCCAACAATGGTATCAGAGCATAGGTTGTATGCATATAGATCTATGGTAAAAATTTCAGAATTTTATGTGCTTGTATGAATTAATTATGATTTTTACAAGTTATATCATGTATTAATTTTGTCTGATGAGAAATCGTTTCTCAGAATAATTTTGAATGTTGATCTGGGTTCTACAAGTGTTGTAGATCGTCTGGGTATTTTTTTCATAATTTTATGATATATAGATTTTTTATTATGAATTTTTGAAGTTCTTGTAATTAAATTCGTAATAAAATATAGATATATATATATAATATGTTGTATATATATATATTATATCTGTACTCCATCTGCTATATTCCGTGCTGTTGTCTGTCTACTGCTGCACGGAAGAAGTAACAGAACTGTCAGGCACGTTTTCCAAGGAAGAAAAGAGCGGCTGCAGAAAAAAAAAATAGGGGTGTAACGCATTCCTGGAATGCGTTACACACCTGTGGCGCATTCACGGAATGCGTTACACCCTTTAATGGCTGAAAAGGGGTGTAACGCATCACCGGAATGCGTTACAGACCCTGTAACGCGTTCCTGTAATGCGTTACATCCCTTCTGTTGATTTTAAAATTGATTTTCTAGGAGTTTCGTAACTCTATTTTAGGCGTGCAATATACCGTTGGATTCGTTTTTTCGAGACGGATCTAATGGAGTGATCAGTTTTAGTTTATATAAAAGTTTTGAAATGTTTATATTTCCATGAAGTGTTTTAAAGCTATTTTTGATTGTTTTAATTGATTTTAAATGCTTCATGTGATACATAGAGATGTATAATGCTTAGACTAATGTGCTAGATGATGTAACATGCCTACCTTGATGTTTATTCATGTTGATATATGTGATATATGCTTAGTTTATCATGCGATGATAGATTTAGGTGAACTTAAATAAACATAAGGCGTTTGTTAGACAACCTAGTATAGTGAAATTGTTTCATAACCTTAAGAATAATATTATGAATACAATCATTAGATTCTTGTGTTTGTGAAACACGTAATTGAATATGAATTTTCGATATGAGAGAAAGGATGATTCTGTCAATAACAGATTTCTATCTGTAAGAAAGGGTTATTAAGTGACGCCTCTTGACAATGCTCCACCCGATCTGGGAATCGTCTGATTATTGATTATTGATTTGAAATATTTAATTTAAAAGGAAGAATCTCTTTATAATATGATTATGATTGTAACGTAATATAATCCCTCTAAAATTAAATAATATCAAGTAGTAATTGGCCAATGACACAACGGGCTTGTGTCGGTCATAGCCTTCCAACATGATAGAAAGTAGTTCTTATTTTTGAATCATTGTCGTTTCGTGCCACAGCTGAGGGCTTTGATTTCGAAATAAGAAATACTTGTCTATTACATAGAGATGCGTACATTGAATAAGAATCTAAAGGTCGTTACGTGCCACAACCGTGGGCCTTTGGGGACTGATTCATTTGTACAGAATGTTGGGTTTGACTTGACTTAGAATATTGAGTTTGTCGTGCCACAGCCGTGACTCAATTATTCAAGAGGCTAAAGTTTGATTAGGGAATAACATAAGATATAATTGACAAGAGTTGTCTGCCTATTGAACATTACATGGCGTTTCGTGCCACAGCCGGGGTTGTGTAATGGAATGTAGGATCCCTATTCCCACTAGCATTATGAATGCTTAATTTTTCACGTAGAGGGTTGAATAAATTAGATAAACTAGTGGGAGCCACTTATGAATAAAGACCCGATTCATATAGTGTTTTAAAATGAAATCGAATATTTGCTAAGTGTTGTTATGTGTTTATCATTTAGAGATTTACTTTGTACGTTATGTCTTCTGCACTATCACTCAGGAGCATACTAGATGCTCACAAATTGACTGGTCCTAATTATGCTGACTGGCTTCGAAACTTGAGAATTTTTCTCAGGATTGAGAAGCTGGAATACGTGATTGACTCACCTAAGCCTACTGAACCTGCTAGTGATGCACATAATGATGAACATGTTGTGTATCGTAAGTGGATAGATGATGCAAATGTTGCTCAATGCATCATGCTAGCTTCCATGAACATTGAGCTACAGAAGCAACATGAGCATATGGATGCTCACACTATCCTCATGCATCTACAAGAGTTGTATGATGTGGCAGGGAGGACAGCTCAATATGAGATATCGAAGGAGCTGTTCGGGTGTAGGATGTCTGAGGGATCATCTGTGAATGACCATGTACTTAAGATGATCAATTTGATTGAACGTCTTGGACAACTTGGTTTTGCCATGGATGGGGAACTGAGCCAAGACTTGGTCTTGCAATCGCTTCCGAGTTCGTTCTCGCAGTTTGTTGTGAACTTTCACATGAATAAGTTGGATGTCAGCCTGCCTGAACTCCACAACATGTTGAAGACTGCGGAATCGAATTTTCCCCCTAAGAAGAGTTATGTTCTTCTAATTGGTGAAGGTTCCAATCCTAAGAAAAGGAAGAGGAACTCTTCCAAGAAGAAGAAAGTAGGTGAGAAAATGCCGGTTCCACCAAAAGCTGAAGACCCCGAGAGCAAAGTTGTTTGCTTTCACTGTAACAAGGTGGGGCACTGGAAGAGGAACTGCAAGGTTTACCTTACAGAATTGAAGAAGAAGGGTAGTGAGACTACCGCTTCTGATTCAGGTATGTTCATGATAGAAATGAATATGTCATTAAATCAAATTTCTACTTGGGTATTAGATACCGCCTGTGGTTCTCAAATCTGCAATTTGTTGCAGGGACCAAGGAGAAGTAGGACTCTTGAGGAAGAGGAGGTGATTCTACTGATGGAAATGGAGCAAGAGTTGCTGCTGAAGATGTAGAATCATTTCATTTACATAGGCCTACGGGCAATACTATTGTTTGAAATAATTGTTATTTTGTTCCCTCGATTGTGAGGAATATTATTCCCATGTTAGACTTGGGTGGATTTTTCATTTATTATTGAGAATAATGAATGTTCTATTCTTAGAGATAATATTCTTTATGGACATGGTACTTTAAATTATGGTCTGTATATATGTGACATAATTTACTTCAGATTGAACAAACTAATAAAAGAAAAGGGATGATGAAAATCTCACTTTATAGTGGCACTGCAGTCTCCATTTAGTGGACATGGAGAGAGGGCTGCAAATTTGCTAGGAATGGTACACACAGATGTATGTGGACCAATGTCTACGCAAGCCATGGGTGGATTTTCATACTTCATTACTTTCATAGATGATAGATCTGGATTCGGATATGTGTTTGATGAAACACAAGTCTGAGGCCTTTGAAAAGTTCAAAGAATATAAGTATGAAGTGGAGAAATAACCAAACATAGTATTATAACTCTTCGATTAGATCGAGGTGGTGAATACTTTAACGGAGAGTTTCTAGATTATCTCAAAGTAAATGGTATAGTCTCCCAGTGGACTTCTCCAGATTGGTATCTGAAAGGAGAAATCGAACTTTGTTAGACATAGTTTGGTCCATGATGAGCTATGCAAATCTTCCAGTATTCCTATGGGGTTATGCATTGGAAACCTCAGCATATTTACTGAATAAGGTGCTTTCCAAATCTGTTCCTCAAACTCCGTATGAGATATGGAAAGAAAGGAAACCGAGTCTTAAACACGTTAAGATTTGGGGATGTCCAGCTTATGTCAAGAAAGTTGACCCAGATAAGCTGGAATATCGATCCGTAAAATATAGTTTTGTGGGATATCCTAAAGAGACTATAGGGTATTACTTTTACACCGATCATCGGGTGTTTGTCTCCAGACATGTTACCTTCTTGGAAAAGGAGTTTATCCTTGAAGGAAACAGTGGGAGTAAAATTGAACTTGATGAAGTTCAAGAAGCACAAACTACTACAGATCGAGTGGAAACACCTATTCTGACTGAACAACCTTTTGTGGAACAGCCCATTCATAGGTTAGGGAGAGTGGCTCGCCAACCTGAGAGGTATTATGGCCTTGTCATTGAGAATGACAATGAGTTGTCGATCATTGATAATGACGACCCTGTGACCTATAATGAGGCTATGAGTAGTGTTGACTCAGAGAAATGGCATAGTGCCATGAAATCCAGAATGGAATCTATGTATACGGTATACAAAAGATAGATTATAGCAGATGGCCAGGTGGAGACCTTTAAGGCCAGGCTTTTGGAAAAAGGATTCAAACAAAGGCAATGGATTGACTTTGATGAAACTTTTTACCTGTAGCCCTGTTAAAATCAGTTCGGATTTTGCTTGCGATTGCTGCTTACTACGACTATGAGATCTGGCAATTAGCCAGGTGGTTTTATTTCCAAGAGAAATGAAAACCTAGTGTGTAAGCTGCTGCGAACCATATGTGGTTTAAAGCAAGCTTCTCGAAAGATGGAACATTCGTTTTGATGAGACAATCAAAGAGTTTGATTTTATCAAAAACGTAGATGAACCATGCGTCTACAAAAGGGTTAGTGGGAGCGCGGTAACATTTCTTATATTGTATTGAATTAGAGTTGACACACATAACAACATAGCAGACCCACTCACAAAGCTACTTTATGAAAGTCACTTTGATCGTCAAGATGGGTATTAGATACCAGAGTGATTGGCTTTAGTACAAGTGGGAGATTGAAAGGAATATGTCCTAAGTCCAATTAGGATTTAGGAATAACTTTTATGTAATCTGTTTTGATTTCATTGACATTAATAAAGACTTGTTTTATTTTTGTTACGGGCTCTATCTATTTAAGTGTTTAAATAAGATATACCATAGTTTAGAGTAAAGCTTTTTATGGATTATGATGAGATCATAATAGTGAGACCTAAAGAGATGATAACTCTAAACTTAAATAGTTCCTGGTCATAGGATTACTAATTGGTAATTAATAATCCGCAAAGATCGGTACATACTATGCTTGCTTCATTATGAAGGATGTCTGTTCTCATAGACATTTGTGTGGTGACACTATAGCTAGTATGTAGGTGCTTATTATAGAATAAATTCACTGAACATGACTCGCACAGCTGAACAACTGATGGAGTTCACTCACGTGTCAGCAGTTGTTCACCTAGTGATAGTTGTACAAGTATCCTTAGACTTGAGGTCATCATAGTCATCTTGTGTACACTGAACTATGCTTTGGTTTAGTTCTTAGTCTCCAGGGACAATTATTAGGGCTCTTCTGGGTATAGGAATTTGTACACGAAGATAGTGTATGATCAATAAAGGATCTACCCCTTCCAGTGAAGGAAGCGAATGTTCAAGGCTGATCCACTTATGCTAGTTCAGGAATCTCTGGCCAGAGTAAATGAAATTAGAAAGGAGTTTCTAATTTGCATAAAACTACGCATAGTAAATGGTAAGCAAAGTGATTGAATTAGATAGGCTTGACACGAGATCCATGCCTTGTATTTAATCGGGACATTGTAGGGTAGAAGGAGTTTATTGTACGGTAACTATTCACTGACAGGTTCTTGGTATTCTAAGCAGTGAATTCATATTATCCGGATAGTCGCGATATGTTGAAAAGCATCACTCACGATGTAGAATAAATGTGATTAATTAATAAATCATATTTAATAAATTAGAGAATTTATATAAATAATGATAAAATAGTTTTATTATTATTTATTTCTACTACCGGCTTAATATTGAACCTACAGGGTCACACCATAAAAAGAGAATGATTTTATGGTGGAGGAATTAATTAATAATGGCTAATAATTATTTATTTGTGAAATAAATAAATAATTGGAAAATTTAATAATTGATTAAATGAGATTTAATTGATTATAAATTAATTAAGAAAAATTCTTAATATTATTAATTAAGGATTTAATTTTTGGAAATTAAATCAAGAGAGAGAATTATTTCTAAAGTGTTTAGAAAAAGGATTAATAATTAAAAGGTGTTTTAATTATTAATGAGAATAATAAATGGGATAATAATAATATTATTTATGGGAAAATTTCAGCTGAAAATTTTGCCTATAAATACACTATTATAGACCCTATTTTATTCTAACCCCAGAAACCCAAAAGTTTTAGAAAACCAAATTCTCTCCACCTCCTCCTCCTCCTAAAAGTCGTTTTCTTGGTGGATACCGGTGGAGTGCTTCACACTTGAGGAGCAACTGCTAAGGATCTCTGATCGTTGTCCCCAAATTATTTTAAAGGTTAGATTCGATCCCTCGAATTTTTATTCACGATTTATATGCTTTTATTTGGATTTTGTATGTGTAAAAGTGTTTTGCCATGCCCCGCTGCGTTTAAAAATCCAACAGGAGCAACCCAGCCTCTCACTCAAGGCACTCTCCTCTCTCAGTCCTAAGAGTGATTGTATTACCACTAAATCTTCTGCACTAGAAATAATTGAAGTTTGAAGTTGTGCAGAGACACTCGACGGATAAGTGATATCCATCGGGTGAGTGGTAAAGCTATCCGACGGATAACTGCTGTTAAGCTTATCCGTCGGGATACAATCACTACTCGACGGATGAGCAATATCCATCGAGAGAGTAGAAATGAATGAGGTGGGAAGAGAAACTATTGTTGACTCTGTGTTGATTAAAGTTATATGAGGCACAAATGTCACAATAGTATCTGAAAGAATTGGGAAGTGAGCCAATAAATCATCTAAAAGATGATGCTCACTTGCACTAGATTTTGGTTTCCCCAACAGAGTTAAAGAAGGGGAATCAGGAATTGAAGTGTTTATCATATCCACTTCCAGTGAGTTAGTTGGTGAGTATGGTGTTTCAGTGGCTTCTATTATAAGAGATTTTGGCTATGACTCCACATTTATTGGAGCCACATTAATCTGAATTTGAGAAGGTGCAGGGACTGTGTCTTTAGCACCAGTTTGCACTGTGTGTGTGCCCTGTGCATCCCCAGTTGTTTTGGATTTCTTCTTTCTAGTGTAAGTTTGGGGTGAGCTTGTGTCCCTAACCCTTTTGGCATGTGCTCTTGGATGAGAGCTTTGTTCAATAGCCACATCCTTTTGGGAGGATGAAGCTAGAAGTGAGCTTTTGTCCTTTTTAAGCACTGCAGTTTGTTGGAAAACTGCAGTGTGGCTAGGCTTCACTCAACTCTCCAACCTTATCCTTGGGGTTTCTTTGATGTTCACCCCTTCCCTCACCTATCTGACCCTCCTTCACACTCCCATCTTTGGCTTTGGTAAATTTTTCAACTGGTACCTTTTGAGAGATACCAGAGGGGGTTTTCTTTGATTTGGATTTGGAAATTACAGTTATTTTGGCAGCTTTGGTAGGCAACTGTTTGGTCATTGTCACAGTTGTCATAGCTATGCCTAAAGTCAAAGAAATAGAGGAGATTGGAATAGTTGAGGGTATGGATGAACTTACCTCACTTACCTGAGGTGTCAGCATTACAGGGAAATAGAACATTGGCACATCCCTATGGTGGTTGGCTCTGTTCAAATCTGCAATGATTCTTCTCTCTTGAACCCAACAAGCTAATTTGTTGTTTGGGTTCTCAAGTGCAATTTCTTGACAAAGATGGTTAGCCAATAGCATAAAAAATCTAGCATAATATATGTTCTTTCCCCTTTTGGCTAACTCACCTAGTTTAAAACCTAACTCATATATGACAAGGTCACTGAAATTGTAAAATTTGTCTGTAACTAGCATGTATAGCATGTTAAGCATGGAAATGTTCATACAATCAAAATTACTGATTTTTCCAGAGAAAACTTTAGTTACAACATCACACATAAAACTCCATTACTTCCTAAGACCTAATCTCCTAATATCACTTAGCTTATTAGTAGGAAGTGCATAATGCATGGAATTAAGCATATTGATCAAATCAGTGTCAGTGTGTGGTGAAGTTACATTATCATCAGGAATCTTGAAACATGCTTTTATCACATCACTATTGATAAAGAATTCATTACCTTTGATGGTCAGAGTGATGGTTTTGTCAGTAGAGTTGTAAATTGCAGAGGTCCACATCTCTTCTACAACTTCACAAAAGATTGTGGGTGATTCAAGCATGGCAAAACTTAACTTGCAGTTCTTCACGAAGTCCATCATCTTGTGATAGTCTTCTGATTGCTGAATGCCCTTGTTGACCAAAGCAGTGAAGTTGTTCTTCTCATAAATGAACCCAGTCTGAGACATAATCTTTACTATAGGTGCCATTGTTAGAGAAGGAAAGCTTGAAGAGAAAGAGGATTTTTGCTTGAGAGAGAATGAAATAAACACAGTTGAATTTGAGAATGATAAAAGAAAATGATTAGAAGGAAATAAGCTTTTATACTTTGCTCAAAAACAACGGATAAAAATAATAAAGAGAAGTAAATTACCCAATAGAAATTGCCTAAATTAGCCATTTTTATAAATAAACTGTAAAAATTCCACTCATTATCCATCGTGTAATGCTTACAAACTGTAAGTATACTCGATGGATAATGTTCAGGGAATTAACGGTTAAGATTTAGACACTTCGACGGATGAGGATAAACTGTTATTCGTCGAGTTTTAAAAGATTCCAGAAAAATAATTGATTTTTATTTGCACATTGTATATCGACGGATGACTTAACTTGATGGATAATGGTCATCCGTCGAGATGGAAATTTTGACTTAGCCAAAATTTCATCCATGACTAAAAATCAGTTAAATTTCTGGCTACTTTTCAACTTGCAAAATAACTCAGATAGATTCAAGAGTAATTAAGCATACCTAACTCACTTACCAACCTAGAAAAGGTGGATTCATCCAGTGGCTTGGTAAATATATCTGCAAGTTGCTTCTCACTTGGAACAAAATATAACTCTACAGTACCATTCATTACATGTTCCCTTATGAAATGGTACTTGATATATATGTGCTTTGTCCTTGAATGTTGCACTGGATTTTCAGTGATGGCAATTGCACTTGTGTTATCACATAAAATAGGAATCCTCTCAACTTGCAAACCATAGTCTAGCAATTGATTTTTCATCCATAAAATCTGTGCACAGCAACTGCCAGCAGCAATATAATCAGCTTCAGCTGTAGAGGTAGAAACTGAATTTTGTTTTTTACTGAACCAGGACACAAGCTTGTTTCCTAGAAATTGACAAGTTCCTGCTGTGCTTATTCTGTCAATTCTGCAACCTGCATAGTCTGCATCTGAATAACTAGTTAGATCAAAACCAGAATCTCTAGGATACCAAATGCCAAGTTTTGGTGTTCCCTTGAGATATCTGAAAATTCTCTTAATAGCTATTAAGTGAGACTCTCTAGGATCAGCCTGAAATCTAGCACATAAACATGTAGCAAACATTATATCTGGCCTACTAGCTGTTAAGTACAGAAGTGAGCCAACCATGCCTCTATAGCTTGAAATATCCACAGACTTTTCAGTAGTGTTTAGTTCAAGCTTAGTTGCAGTGGCCATGGGAGTTTTTTCAGATGTGCAATCCATTAGATCAAACTTCTTTAAAAGATTAAAAATATATTTAGTTTGACTAATGAATATTCCATCACTAACTTGCTTAACTTGTAAACCAAGAAAGTAAGTTAGTTCTCCCATCATACTCATTTCATACTTACTTTGCATCAGTTTGGCAAACTTTTTACAAAGTTTCTAATCTGTAGAGCCAAAGATAATATCATCTACATAAATTTGAACAAGTATGCTAGAGCCATTAACATTTCTGAAAAATAAATTTTTATCTACAGTACCTCTTGTGAAGTGATTTTCCAAAAGGAACTTTAATAAAGTGTCATACCAGGCTCTAGGTGCTTGCTTCAGTCCATAAAGTGCTTTCAGTAGATAATAGACATACTCTGGAAAATTTGGATCATCAAAGCCAGGAGGTTGACTAACATACACTTCTTCCTCCAAATCTCCATTCAGAAAGGCACTTTTGACATCCATTTGATAGACCTTGAAATTGGCATGGGCTGCATAGGCTAAGAAGATTCCGATGGCTTCAAGTCTTGCAACAGGAGCAAATGTTTCATCAAAATCTATTCCTTCTTGCTGGCAATAGCCTTTAGCAACCAATCTGGCTTTGTTCCTTACTACTATGCCATTTTCATCCATCTTGTTTCTGAATACCCATTTGGTGTCTATTGGATTCTTTCCTTTAGGCTTGGGTACCAGCTTCCATACTTTATTCCTTTCAAATTGGTTTAGCTCCTCCTGCATAGCTAAAATCCAATCAGGATCTAACAAGGCTTCTTCTACCTTCTTTGGTTCTTCCTTTGACAGAAAGCTGCTGTATAGACATTCTTCTTAAGTTGCTCTCCTGGTTTGAACTCTAGAAGAAACATCACCAATAATCAGTTCAAATGGGTGATCTTTTTTCCATTTTCTTGGTTGAGGTAGATTAGCTCTAGATGAAGAGACCTCAATATTGTCTTGATGTGTGATTGAGTTATGATTGCTAGAAACTCCCCCTGAGTTTGTGGATCTATGATTTGAGAAAGGGGTACTTTCTATGGGTGATCTGCCTTGACTTCCTGCTTCTTTTGATAACCCGACGGATGGTGAATCTTGAGTACCGACGGATGAGGCAGGTTGTCTACCGACGGATAACACAGATTGCCTTCCAACGGATGAAGCATTTTGTAACTCGACGGATGTTGAGTTTTGTGCTTCATTGGTGGTAGATTTGTCTGCATTATCCTTAGACATTGTTTCTTGATCACTCTCATCATCACTTTCATCACTAACCATCTCAACATTGTCAAATTTGAGACTCTCATGGTAATCTCCATCTTTCAGTCCTTCAATCTTTTTATCATCAAACACAACATGTATAGATTCCACAACAATGTTGGTTCTTAGATTGTAGACTCTATATGCTTTACCAACAGGATATCCAACAAAAATTCCTTCATCTGCTTTGGCATCAAACTTCCCATTTTGATCAGTTTGATTTCTCAGAATATAGCATTTACAACCAAAGACATGAAGAAAGTTTAGAGTTGGCTTCTTGTTCTTGAACAATTGATAAGGTGTCATGCATCTTGCTTGATTAATCAGAGAGATGTTCTGAGTGTAGCATGCAGTGTTTACAGCTTCAGCCCAGAAATATGTTGGTAATTTTGATTCTTCAAGCATTGTCCTTGCAGCTTTAATAAGAGATCTATTCTTTCTTTCCACTACTCCATTCTGTTGTGGAGTCCTTGCTGCTGAAAACTCATGCAAGATCCTATTTTCCTCACAAAATGCTCTCATGACATAGTTCTTGAACTCAGTTCCATTGTCACTCCTGATTCTTCTAACTTTGAAATCAGGATGATTGTTAACTTGCCTTATGTGATTGATGATGATTTCACTAGCCTCATCTTTAGACTTTAGGAAATATGTCCAAGAGAACTTTGAGAAATCATCTACAATTACTAGGAAAAATCTTTTCTTTGAAATTGACAATACATTGACTGGTCCAAACAAATCCATGTGAAGGAGTTGCAGAGGCTCTTCAATTGCTGAATCAAGTTTCTTCCTGAATGATGCTTTGATCTGCTTCCCTTTTTGGCAGGCATCACACAGTCCATCCTTTGTAAACTCCACTAGAGGAATGCCTCTAACTAGCTCTTTCTTTACCAACTCATTCATGGTCTTGAAGTTTAAATGGGATAGCTTCTTGTGCCATAGCCAACTTTCATCTTGACTTGCTTTACTGAGAAGACAAGTTACAGATTCTGCTTTAGTTGAGTTGAAGTCAGCTAGATACACATTTCCTCTTCTCACACTAGTGAGAACCACTTTGTTGTTTTGATTGTTAGTCACAACACAGGCTTCTTTGTTGAAGGTTACTGAGTTGCCTTTGTCACAAAGCTGGCTGATACTCAACAAATTGTGTTTGAGACCATCCACTAAGGCAACCTCTTTAATGATGACATTTTCCTTTCAAATCAAGCCATATCCCACAGTATAACCTTTGCTGTCATCTCCAAAAGTGATACTTGGGCCAGCTCTTTCCTTAAACTCTGTGAGCAGGGTAGAATCACCAGTCATGTGTCTTGAACAGCCACTATCCAAGTACCAAAGATTCTTTCTGTTTCCCTGCACACATCAAAATCAAATCAAGTTGATTTTGGTACCCAAGTTTCCTTGGGTCTTTCCTTGTTAGCTTTCTTCTTCTGTTTCTTAGGCCTTATCTCATTTGACTTAGGAATTTCAGATTCTTCCTTAGTCAATTGGGTTGTACCTTTGAAACCACTAAATGCAACAGAATTATCATGCATGTTATGACTAACAGGAAATGGCATGCTTGGTGCAAACATGTTATTCCAGTAAGGCATGCTAAATGGCATTTGAGGCATATTGTATGCAGCATAATATGGATTAGGTGCAAATGGCATATTAGCAAACTGTGCATTCATGTTCTATGTAGGCATAGCATTAACAGGCATGGGAGGCATGGCATTCATGTTAGGAAATTGAGGCTGAACAGACATGGGAGTAGGCATGGCAGATTTGCAATTAACAGACAAATAATTTACACTACCACACTTGACACAGATTTTTCTAGGAGCATATTTATCAGGTGTGTAGTTATTGTGTTTGTTAATCCCTACTTTACCATTCCTATTGTTTTTCTTTTTTGTCTCTATTTTTTACCTCTATCTTCTCAAGTCTGTCACTTAACTGTTTGACAGTCATGTGACCAACATTAGCCTTTTTCCCTTTCTTAGCTTGACTTGACTCTCTTGAAACAAAGTTCTTGGAAACAGACCCATACTTTTCATTTAGCTTGATCAATTTGGCTTTGCTAATGGGTTTGCTTATAGCCGACGGATGAGGATTTTTATCATTCGACGGATAACACTTTTTGTTATCCGACGGATAGTCCTCATCATCCGTCGAGTCTACATCTGTCAGCAACCCATCTACCAAAATAGGTTCTAGTTTCTCCTTATTCTTTTTCCAGGCTTCATCACAAAAAGACTCAATTCCTTGAACCTTGGTGATTTGAGCATGAACATCCCTAGATGTTTTCCATGCTTTAATCACCTCTTGTTCACGCTCGAGCTGCTTCTTCAAAATTTCTTCCTTTTCAAGGACTCTGTTAATTCCTCCTTGGCCATCTTACACTCAATTTTTAGTTTCTCAAACTCAACAAACTGAGACTCAAGCACATTGTTCCTCTCACTTAAAAACAAATTGTTTTCTTTGATTTTAGCATTTTCTTTAGTGAGAGACTTAAGTGTAACACACAAATGATACAATTCTGTAGACATGTCATTTATGGCATCATTACACTCAGCTTTAGATAAATGTGCAAGGTTTGTAGTGATTACCTGATTGCTTGAGGAACTTGTCTCTGTTTCATCAGACTTGGCCATTAGAGCTAGATTGACATAGCTGACATCTTCATCTTCATCCAAACCATCAGCTGCCCAGTCATTCTCTTATGTAATAAAAGCCCTTTCCTTTTGTTTGAGTAGATCAAAGTATTTTTGCTTGTAATCTACAGACTCAAACCTTTTCTTAATGGAATCTGACTTTCTACACTCATTTGCAAAATGCCCTGCCAAGCCACATTTGAAACATTTGAATTTTGACTTATCCACCATGTTTCTATTTGGCTTGGCTGCTCCAAAGTTCTTTTTGAACTTGAGCTTGGCAAATCTTCTTGAAAGGAATGCTAGGTGCTCATCAATGTCCTCCATGTCATCTTGGCTCAATGATTCTTCACTTTCTGCAGCTAGCCCCTTACCCTTGCTTTCACAGACCTTAGAATTGATTCCACAGCTTCCATCTTCACTTCTTTCTCCTTTTCCAGATCAGCAACTAGTGCAATGGATCCTCCTTTCTTCTTTCCTCTCTCCATTCTTTCATCCTGCTCTATCTCAAGCTCATAGGTTTTCAGAATGCCATATAGTCTCTCTAAAGTAAACTCCTTATAATCTTGTGAGTTTCTCAATGAGACTGTCATTGGTTTCCATTCCTTTGGAAGAGATCTGAGAAATTTCAGATTGGAGTCTTTAGTCTGATAGACTCTTCCATGCAACTTAAGAGCATTTAGTAGTTTTTGGAATCTACTAAAAATGTCAGTGAGTGACTCACTTTCTACATAGGCCTCATCTTGAGAAAGCATATGAAGATGCATCTTTACCTTCCAATGATGGTAATTATCTTTATCAAGAAAAGAAATCTTGACTCCAACATCTTTCTTGTTCATCTTGCTGAATTGTTTTGATCTTTAAACTCTTTGTAGATTAAGAGCTTGCTCTGATACCAACTGTTAGTCCCATAACAATGTATCAAGAATTACAGAAGGGGGGTTGAATGGAATTCTTGAACCTTTTTCTTGAAATAAAAATGTTCAACTCGATTATTGATATATTTGTTTTGATTAGCACAATGCGGAATATAAACTTAAATGAATTAAAACACAAGTAATTAAAAACAAGAGTCTTTAAAAACTTTCTGGTGGATTTAAACAATTCCACCAGAGATATATATAATATATCGAGAGGACTCTGTGTGCAGAAATGCTCACAGCTGCTTACAAAATAGAACTACTGAGAATACAGGAAATGTTAAAGATTATGCTTACAAAGATTTCTCTGTTTTTGAGTTTCTCTCAGTTATCTCAGTTTTTTTTCTATTTTCTACTCTCTTGGTTTATATAATACCAAGATTACAAAGTCAAAAAGACTGAACAAATATAAAATCTAACAGTCTTAATCTTTGCTGCTTTTCGTCCTCTATTACCCAGTTAATGGGCTTCCACAATGTGTTTGTATACAACTCGACGGCTGTGTGTCAGCTTTCACTGTTCAACTGATGTTTGAATTCTTGATATGATCATCCGTCGACTTTCAGATCATCCGTCGATGACTTAATTGATCATCCGTTGACTGCTATGTTAAACATCCGTTGATAGTCATTTGATCATCCGTCGAAGGCTTTATTAATCATCCGTCGGTAGATATTTTGGCACTTGACTTCATTTCACTTATACAGAATTACAAGACATTACTTATGTACAATTAATCAACCTATTTTGCATATCTAGTTAAAGTCAACATGACTTATATGCTACTACAGATTCTATAAGGTGCATACATCACTGTGCTACAAACTTATTATTACATAAGCTACTCACTCGATGGATAATAAGTTAATCATCCGTCGGGACTATAATTCTTATCCGTCGAGTACTACATTATTTCACTAAGTAAAATCTACTTAGATATTTTGTTTAAGTGATCATCAGGTACATAACATATTCATAACAAGAGGGCTTAGGTTATGAAGATGATAAAGAAGAAAAGGAAACTGTGTCATCTAAACCAAACTTTATCAAGAAAGTTGAAAAGCCTAAAGTTAATCCTGTTAAATTTGTAGCAAAAACTGTAATGTCTGATTCTGAAAAGATGATAGATTCTATGACAGAAGTCAAAGAAAAGTCAACTTATGACAAATTAAAACAGGACAAACCAGCTTCAGTAAACATAGGTTTAATGACTGAGAAGCAGCTTAAGCATAAGCTGAAAGAGATTAGAAATGTGAACAAGGTAAATGAAGCTAAGAAAAATAGGAATGGAAAGGAAGGTGTGAATAAAAGCAATAATTATATGCATGTTCCTAGTGCTCCTAGAAAGAAATGTTATAACTGTGGAAAC